>NC_141607.1:32137648-32302757 GCF_047967505.1 Dipteris shenzhenensis | reverse complement strand
TAGAGAGAGGGGAAATGAAGAGAGAGAGGAGAGAGTAAATAAAGATAAGAGAAAATAGAGAGGAGAGAGGAGAGGAGAGGAATTAAAAAGGAGAGGAAAGAGAGAGAGAGAGAGAGAGAAAAGATAGAGAGAGGAGAGACGAGAGAGAGAGAAGCGTACTAGCATGAGAGAGAGAGAGTACAAGAGGAAGAGAGGAGATGAGAGAGATTGACGAGAGATGAAAAGAGAGAGAAGCGTACTAGTGTGTGTGTGTGAGAGAGAGAGAGAGAGAGAGAGAGAGAGAAGAAGAGGAAGAGAGGAGATGAGAGAGATTGACAAGAGATGAAAATTTAGAGAGGGAGGGACCAAGAGAAAGTACGAGAGAGAGGGATAGAGAGAGTAAGAATGAAAGACTGTGACTCTCAGAGATAGAAAATCTTACCAATGAGGAGGAGAAATGAGTGGGCAACGATCAAGGAGGGATAAAGGAGAGATGTTTTGATGGAAGAATTTGGGAGCTACGGTCAATGAGGGATATTAAAGGAGAGATAATGAAGGAGAATGTAAACGTGTGGAAACTTGCAAACAAAACTATCTACCTTGGTGTGTGATTTAGTCAAAACTTAAACAAACAAAACTATAAACCTTGGTGTTTGAGAAGAGAAACGTGTGGAAACTTGAATTTCAAATTTCCCGCCTTTTTTTAAACTATGAATCCTTGTGTTTGAAAAGACAAACGTGTGGAAACTTGAAAATTGTGTAAAAAGACAACCTTGTGTTTGAAAAGACAAATGTGTGGAAACTTGAAAAGTGTGAAAAGACAAACGTGTGCAAAAAGTTTCACTTATGGAAACTTGAATTTTAAAATTTTCTTTTTTTTTAAATTTAAAATGAGTTTCACTTTCATTTTCAATTTACTAGTTTAATTTCTCAATTAGAATTTTTGAAATATAGTAGAAAAAAATGCATTTCGTGTTGGAATATAGAAAGTATAATTTTAATTTTATCACATTTTTGAAAATTTTAAAAGTAATTTAACTTACATTTGTATATTATTAGTTTAATTTATTTCTTTTTAGGGAGAATTAATATATTCTTCTAGGTAAATATTAAATTTTTTATTTTAAGTCTTATTTTCTTAATTTTACATTTAAATTTTTATATTTTTTCATAAACTTTAAGTTAAATTAAATTTATTTATATTTCAAATTTTGTGATTTCAAACTAATAAGAATTTACTTTGTCAAAATTTAAACTTCTTATGATTGTGAATTTTAAATTCTTATTAGTTTTAAGTTGAATTAATTTGAATTAAAAAAGAGTTTGGGGGTTTGGGTTTAAGGTTTGGGGATGGGAGTTTAGGGTTTGGGAGTTAGGGCTTAGGGTTTGGGGTCAGGGGTTTACAGCTTAGGGCTTGGGTTTGGGGTTAGTGTTTAGGGCGTTAGTATTTGGGGGTTAGGGTTTAGGTTTTGGGGTTCAAGGTTTAGGGATTAGGGTTTAGGGTTAGAGGGTTAGAGTTTAGGGTTTGTGGGTTAGGGTTTAAGGTTTAGGATTTAGGGTTTAGGGGTCTGGGTTTAGGGTTTAGGGTTTTGAGGTTTGGGTTTAGGGTTTAGGGTTTTGAAGGGGTTTAGTGTTTAGGGTTTGGGGGTCTTAGGGTTTGGGCGTTAGGGTTTAGGGTTTAGGAGTTTAGGGTTTAGGGTTTAGGGTTTAGGGATTCGGGTTTAGGGTTTAGGGTTTGGGGGTTTGGATTTACGGTTCAGGGTTTGGGGGTTTGGGAGTTTGGGTTCAGGGTTTGGGGTTAGGTTTTAAGATTTGAGGGTTTTGGTTTTGGGTTTGGGGTTTCGGGTCTAGGGTTTAGGGTTTAGGATTTGGAGTGAATTTAAATTTGTAGTTTTTATTATTTAAATTTAAATTTATGAAGATTTTAACTTCTTATTAATGTGAATGTTAAATTCTTATGAGTTGTAAGTAAATTAGTTTTTGTAAATAAAAATTTTATCTTTTTTAAACTCGCAACCTGAGTATATTAAAAAGAACAATGGAAAATAGATTATTTCTTGCTTTTAACTCGCAACCTAAGCATTTAAAAAGAACAATGGAAAATAAATTATTTCTTACTTTTCTTCGCTTCATCGACGGCTGGTGTAGTTTAGATTAGCATAGATTAGTTTGTCCTTAGAGGAGAGAACTCCAAAAAAAACAATCAAACCCATGCTCAAAATTTCCCGACTAGTTCCTAATCGGAGTCAGTCCATTCATTCACATTCAGTTTCACACTCACAACAACCCTACCATTTAAGCAATGATCAAGGTTTTAAAACTTTCAAGATGATTGGAAGTTGTATCAATGGACAGGACAGATTACAGTTGAATCAGTTAAGGGATTGGATAGAGCAGATTATATTTATACCAGTTGTGGGAGTTGACAGAGCATTTTGCACTTATATATGAAAGACTTCAAATTTGTATTCGATTGTACTTTATTTCATTTTACACTATCCACGAGTTCATTGTAAATCCTTATTTTTTTTCACATTTATGCATGTATCTAAGCCTTGTAAAGCCTTTTGTATTCCCAAAGCATGAAATTGACACTTATATGATTGAGAAGAATGAAAACTTGAGGTGTATCAATGGGACTTACTGTACTTTTGATTTATCAAAGTAATTGTAGTTTGTCAAAGTACCTAAAATTTTTGTTGTGCTTTAATATAGGATGGATCTTGAGGCTACAACATTTGTCAATGGTATGACACTGAAATACAATGGAAGAATTTATGCACCAAAGGACTTCACAAACTGGACCGTTGTTGACACAACAAAGAAAGCATGGTTCTTGGTATTGAGTAAAGGAAATCTCATTCTAGTGATGACAAAGAGAGAGTTGGAGAAAGATGAGTGGGCATCAGATGTATCTTTCTCAAAGAGCAATTTGATTCAAGGGGGCACCTTACTAGGAATAAAAATTGAAAAAGATAGCAGTACAATGATGATTTACACAAAGTCAAGAATGAGCAATAGATTGTTTCTTCTTTCAAAGAAAGATGCAATGCACTTTGTGATGCCGTCGCCAAAAGCACCTAGATTTCCTGAATTGGTTCCTGCATTGGAGATCCTCCAACATGTGTGGGAGGAATTTCCCATTGAGAAAGCAAGAAAAATGCAGTCAAAGATTATCCTTGAATACTTTCAGGGTGTCATTGAACAAGGTTCAACTTCATTGGAGGGACCTAAGCTGCAAGAATCCATACATGAGAAAGGAAGTAATGAGACACGCCATGTAGACCTAGTTCATGGTAATACAAATGAGAGAGGAACTAGAGTGGATGAGACATAACACATTGTAGCATTGGATGAGGGTCTTGTACACATGAATGCTTACAAGGGATCTACATCTGAGACAGGAACTGAAACATGACATGCATCAGATGATACAGAACATGCACATGCATCTTAGACATGAATTGAATTGACTGAGACATGACATGCATCAGATAAGACAGGACATGCACATGCATCTCTTGTTCATGGTATTACTCACTTAGATGGTGTAACTCATGAAGTTGATGGAATAACAGAACAAGTGCAGCCCTTAAGTATACTTGAAGTTAAGGCAATAGAAGAAGAAGTAGGGTGATCTAAAGCGGTTCACAGAGAGCCCCTAAAAAATAAACCCCGACATCAAATGCAAAAGGCAAGTACTTCACGAGCTATAGTTCCAAGTCCTGTAACTCGAAAAGAGGTCGTTCATATACAAAGAAAGGGCAAAGAAGAGAAGAGGAAGAACATGAAGAGGATGCGGAGGGTCTTGAAATGGAGTCAGATTCAGAAGCAAAAATGTTATCAATGAAGAACCTAAATCTTCGCTTGAATGAGGCTGTGATAGATGAGGATCCAGGATATATATGGGGCCAGAAGACTCAAGTTATACATGTTTCAATGGTGGTCAAAGCAATCGTCTTCACCAACAGTAGGACCTTAGATCTTGTCTATGCTGAAAATATTTTTGAGGCTTTGACTGATGGAAAAAAACCAATTGTTTCTAATTTGGTACTCCGTGTCCAAGGGCATTTTGGCCAGTCAGAGGAGATTCTAGTCAATCCATCAATTTCTCTCAACCTATAGATTTTGAGATGCAATTCACTAAGTTCCTCGAAAAACAAGTTCCCTGACTTCAAGAAGGACAGAGTTCAGTGAATGATCCAGAATGACATATAAAGGATGCCAAGAGAAATTTCTTAGCTCATTGCACATTTGAGGCAATAGATGGTCAGCACTATGCCTATGCTTGTAATGAGCATTCTAGAGAGGCATACAACAAAGGAGAAATTACTTATCAAACCTTCTCGAGTGTGCCTCAATTTCACTACTATTCTGCATGCATTTGTATTTTCAAGAACGAGAAAAAATATTTGATTGAGTCAGAAAGACTTAATCATGACATTCATGCACTACGAAAGATCACCTCCACTTCAGAGATGTTGCTCAAAGCTAGGACCATATGGAGAACTTTTCATTCTCCTGTGACCACTCTCAAAAGAACTGCAACTAAAGTGGAAGCGAATAATCTTGTTGACTTCTACACATGCTTGAGTGCCATTGTACCAAGGGGAAAGCAGGAAAGAATAGAGGTGATTACAAGCTTTAAGACAGTAAGGGACATGTATCAAGACTACACAAGCATACTTTTCTATAGTGATGAAGTTTTTCATCAGATCAAAGACATGTGTCTTGCATGTGAGAAGGGAGATGTCACATATGAGGCTCCATCATTGATTAAAGACAAGGCAAAGAAGATTAAGAAAAAAGAGATGACGGCTCGGATGTGGAGGCCTCTAAGAAACTTGCCAGACAAATATGCAAGTCTTGCTATAGAGAAATTAATGTCCAAAGAATGGTTTTTTGGCAAAAAGGATAAACATCATTGCATGGAAGATTGCATCATCCAACAGGTCAAGCGTGATGCAGTAAAGAGTGCAATTGAATATTTGCTGGCAGAAAAAAATATTCTAATTAGCCAATGTAAAATTGATCATAGCATTGTGAGGCAGATGGCATCAGCTTTACCGTCAGCTAAACAAAAGGCTTGGGTGCATAAATGGGTGAAGGTAGAAGATGATGGATCTAAAATTACTCCTTCTATGGCAAGTGACATTCCGAAAAATGTGTATGCATATGCACAAAAAGTCATCAATAAGCACACTCTCATAAAAGCAAAAACTTTGAACAAGGGCTTTTTTTTCATAGATGAAATCATTTCAAAGTCTGGAAAGAGTGTTGAGTGCAAGGGAGTTTCATTGAATTATTTTTTGTCTGACGACACTGCTTGGGAGAGGCCTCAACTTTTCTTTGTCTATGAAATATCACTGGATGAGATTCGTCAACTCCTTGATAGAATATTACATACCACCATTGGTAGAGTGGGACTATGTAACATAGTCATATTTGTTGATAAAGATGACAAGGAAAAAATGTCTGCTACCCTAGAAAAACAATATGGCAATGAGCTTAAGATTTACAATGGTATATGTACTCAAGAAAGAGGGACAAGAGAGAATGCAGTCTCAAGATAGAGAGTCTTGAAACCTTTTTCTTGTGCATGAAGAGCCCTTACAATGATCACTCCTTACAGAACAACATAAGAGGGAATACAAAGAGATTGCAGCTACTGCTAGAAGAGCATGAAGCTCCAAGTCCCCTCCATCACAACACAAATCACTATGAAAGGCCAACAAAAAGTGCTGATCTTTTAATTAGTATGATGGAATTTTTGTTGCCGTCTAGATGGGAAGTCACATTGTGTCAAATGGGACATTTGTTTGAAGCTCTTATCAGAAAAGGACACCATGTAAATATTATTAAGAGCCCTACTTGCTTGGAATACCTTGATACCGTGGCTTCTCTCATAATAAAGTATGATAAGAAAGGTCCGATCTCACATGAAGAGGATGCTCACATAGAGATGGCCATGTATGATGAGAGCAAGAAAGATGATGAAAATGCTAAAAGCTATGGATATGATAGTGAGGACACCAGCAATAGTAAGGAAGTTGAAGGAGATGGATATGACACTGACCTTGCCTCAGAAGGTTACATAAAAAGACCACGAAGATATCTAGAGGTATGAAAACTTATCTTTAAATTTCTTTATTCATTTAAAAGCCTTTTTTAAATTATAATTAATTTAAAATTTTGAATCTCATAATTATTTTATCCTTTTATAGGAGGAGGAAAAGGAGGAGGATGAGGAGGACATAGCTAGAGTAGAGAATATAGGAAGCTCATCTCAAGAAAGCAAAGCTACTTTGGCTATCCATCGGACGAATCTAGAAAATAATCATACCTTGTAGCAAATGGAGAAGTCATTTCAAGTTAGGTTTCAAGTTCGAGAACAACCTCTTACTTTTCTATTCGATGAAGAGGACATTTCAATCCTTTTAAACTTTAAGAAAGAGGTTAATGACAAGGTCATAATAGCCATCCTCAGGTTTGATAAACTTTTTCTTGACTTTATGCTTTTGTATTTCCATTGGATCAAATGAAATATTCTTTTCTTTTTATTGCAGTATGGTTTTAGAACAGCTTCCCCTATATATACAGAGGTGTGCATATATGGTCGATCCTCTTGTTTCTAATGTACTTAGCAATAAGTAGAAGACCATAGATGATGTTTTTACGTGGTTGCAACCTGTTGATTTAACTGTGGCGCGAGTTATCTTTACTGCATATCACAAGGAGTGAGTATCAATCCCTACTTAGCTTATCTCTTACATTGTGGAGGATTATATCAAATAATAATTATTCTTAATTGATAATGCAGCTCGCATTGGAGCTTGGTGACTGTGGACATCTTAGCCAAGCAATGTTTCTTTGTCAATTCAATAGCATCTATCCATGGCAGTGTGTCAGAGTAAGTATAACCTACTTGTGTCACAATTACATCAATGAGATGCATCCTATGCAATGCGCACATTCATTTATGTTATCTATTTTGATGTGTAGATCGGCTCGAAAGTTGGTAGGTGCTATAGATGCACTTATGAAAATGGAAGGTGACTTAGAAAATCAAATAGAGTATGTAACATGCCCCGCAGCAAAGCAAAATGATGACCACAATTGTGGGTGGAGAGTCGGATATAACTGTTTTTTGCTCCTTGCTCAAATTTTTAATTTGAGTGGTGGTGAAACCTCATTGTCGACATATACATACTTGCATTTATATGCATTTATGTCATCTATCATTAAGGCATTTATTGATAACATGGTGGAGCATCCAGAGGAAACATTGGTTGCTACGCCTATAAGTTATCCTAATGTAACCGCTCTATTGGATGAAATGGGGAGCTCTTTTGAGGTTAGTATTATCATTAGCAAGCGACCTCATGTTTTGACATTTGGTAGCGAGGAAGTTACAATCCTCTCCAACCCTTTGAAAGAGGCTAATGACAAAGTCATGATGGCCATCCTCAGGTTTGATATGAACATCTCTTAGCTTGATACTTCAATCATTTGATTCAATCTACTTCTAACATTTGTTTATTTATTGTTGCAATACGGTTATATCTCACTTTCCTAGATCAGTACAGAATCACGTGTGTATGCTTGATTCTCTCCTTTCAGTTGTACTTAGTGATACCAAGAAGACGGTAGATGATGTTTGTTCAATGCTATAACCTTTAGACTTGGATGGCATGCTAGCCATCTTTATGCCATATTATGAGAAGTAAGTATCGTCTTAATCTTTCTTTTACTCTTTTATTTGTAATATTGTGTCAATTAATACTTAATATTGTGAAAAATCTCATCGCTCTTTATTGGTGATGTAGCTCACATTGGAGCTTGATAGTATGGGATCTTGATGACAACCTTTGTTGGTTTGTCAATTCATTTACAGGCTTTCATGGGGTGTTCAAGTAAGTGTTCTTTTATCATATCATTATGAACATGCATCTTACTATTTACTACACAAATTCACTCTATCATATGTCATGATAAATAGGTCTGCAAACAAGTTAGTATCTGCGATTATGAAAATCAGAGAGCATCAAGACCAACCAAATTTTTGGACACGCCTCGTAGTGGAGCAGAAAGACAAGTTTAGTAGTGGGTGGAGAATTGCCTATAACTTCATGTTGTTCCTCAATGAAATTTTTGAACATGTCTTAATAGAAGCATATACAAAGCTTGAGCTACAAGATTTTATGGCTAAGACTGTTCACTACCTAACTACTACCATTGGGAAACAACATGATGGACTCAATGAAGAACTTGAGGGAGCCAAAGAAAAACAAGAGACAATTCAGTATCCTTCTGCATCACAGCCTCAAGTAGAAGCATTACAGCCTTCACTTGAATTAGAGACTCAATGCATTCTTCCTACACAAGAAGTAGAGACTCAATGTGCATCTACAACATCACATCTTGTAAAGGAGGAAGAGATTGAGTCTATCCTGATTGCACCAAAAGTAGAAACTCAATGTACACCATCCACACAAGAAGTAGAGACTCAATGTACTCTTTGAGCATTAAAGCCTCAAGAGGACTCATCAGACTCTATTCAGTTGTAAAGCATGTAGAAAGAAACATGAGTCCTTGAATATTTTTATCTTGTTTGTGTTGACTAATGATAGTGTTTTTTAAACTTATGTTAAATGTTACAATACATTAGGATATTTACTTCTGATATTTATTCAATTTGTATTATTATTGTATCAGCAATTCTAAAAAAATAAATTGTATTAGCAATTCTAATATGATCTGCTCAGCCCTACCAGAGTTGTTGCAGAGAATACAAAACTATTACAAGCCATAGAAGCCAAGATCACACTAGAAGATCTCATAATTAGTATCTCTTATCTTCTCAACAATCCAATCTTCCACAGACTCCACGTCCATATCCATTCAGATAATCTAGTCATCTCAGCCTCTACCAATTCTTTATTCTAAATCTTTCATCTCACATTATGAGTTTGTAGTTCTATAAATCCCTTAGTAGTCATTCGTCTTCTATATCTCGCACACAGTTAATACTTCTTCCACTTTGCTCTTCTTACCTTACTCCTCTCCTTAAGCTTACTCCTTCCATCTTGGTTGTTGCCCGCAGCCTTATCTCCTCTCCTCAAGCATACTCCTTCCATCTTGCCTTACCTCCTCTAGTTACCTTCCTTGCTCTCGTTACCTTCCTCCTCTCATTTCCATGGATCTTTTTGAAGTAATCAATTCTATCGAGGAAGCCATTGGCAGCACCAAACTATGGATTGCCGAGAACCAGAAAAAGAGAGAGGAGAGAAAGCGAAATCTAGCTCCGTTAACCCAGTATGAGAATGATGACTTTGCTTGTCAGAAGGACTTAGAGAAGGAGGAGAAAAGAAAAATAAGTATGGCTACTAGTGAAATAGATAAATTGCAGTCATATAGGAGAGAGCTGATAGACTTTCTAAGTGAGATATCTTCGCGTATGGCTCGTTATGGAAGATTTTCACCCCAGGAAGCGCAAGCCATTCGGAATAAACAAAGTATTATGAAGGAGAAAATTCATCAATCCTTACTTCTCTTCTATAATTTTAACTACATCGATGAGGATGAGATGAGCTCAGCTCTTGAATGGGTTGAATTTAGGACAGAGAGAGAAAATAGATTTGCCTTCTAGTGAGAGGCTTATTCTAGCTTTTGGTGGTTTTAAAAACCTTTATAAAAATTGTAAGAGTTTGCTACTTCCACTTGTAACTTTTGAAAGTGCTTCCTAAACACTCATTAAATATTAAGAGAGTTTACAATTGCTGGATCTTATTTTTTTGTGTAACTTATCTCAAGCTTATTGTAACTTTTGGTGTTTGTTAACACCTTTATAAATATGGTGAGAGTTTCCTTAATACTATAACTTTTGAAGGTCTCTATTAACACCATTAAATATCGAGAGAGTTTGTAACTTTTGAAGGTGTCTATTCACACCATTAAATATTAAGAGAGTTTACAACTACTGAATCTTATTTTTTCTTGTAACTTATCTAGGCTACGTTAAATTTTATAATTTGAGTTTCATCTTCTTTAAAAATATATTAAAAAATGCTTTTTTTAATGTTTTTATATGTGCTTTGAAGATTGGGTTTTTCTTAAATTTTATCCGAAAACTAGTCCAAAAGTATATGTAAAAATGAATTTGTACATTGACAAGTCCAAAATTAATGAAATAAGTGTTCTTTCAAAGTATATGTTAATTTGGATGGAGTTCTGCTTTCCCTAGTAGACCGTCTGAGTTGCTGTGGTTCTTCTTGGGGATCTACTAGCAATTCTTGCTCTTCTTCATCAACCTTTTCAGTAGATGACTGTGTAATTGGTGTGTCTATCTCCTATGTATTTGATGTTTTCCATTCTTATTCCTCATCAAAGATTACATCTTTGGAGATAATGACCTTTCGGTTGATGGGATCATACAACTTGTATGCTTTGCTCTCTTCACTGTAGCCAACCATGATGCATTTATGTGACTTTGCATCCAATTTTCTATGATGGTCATCATGTATGTGGGCATATGCTATGCAACCAAATATACAGAGATTCCAATGCATGGCTTGTGTGTCCAGTGAATGCTTCATAAGGTGTCATACCCTAAATCGGTTGTTCAGTTGGAAGCTGATTAATCAAATAGTTTGCAATGGCTATTGCTTCTGCCCAATACTATTTGGAAGATGCTTCTCACTGAGCATTTCTCTAGCACGATCTGCTAAAGTAATGTTCTTCCTTTTAGATCTTGCATTATGTTGAGGAGTATCTACACAAGTGAATTGTCTTCATCAAATACCATTATTTCTACAAAAGTTCATGAATGCTAAAGACATGTATTCACCTCCTCTATCTGATCTCATGACTTTGATACTTTTGCCTATATGGTTTTCTACCATGGTTTTGAATTCTTGAAATCTAGAAAAATTTTCATATTTCTCTTTCAGAAAGTAGACCCAACAATATCTGCTATGGTTGTTGATGAAAATCAAGTAGTAAAGTGAACCATTGATGCTGTGGGTTTGAGCATAATCCCATACATCAGCAGGTATCAAATCAAGAATACCTCTTGCTTGAGAGGTGCTTCTGCCCCATAATTGGTTCACTTTTGTTTACCGAAGTAGCATGCTTCACAAACTTTTCCAAGAAACTAAAGCTTTGGAATTTCAATTGCCATATTCTAAATTTTCCAAGAAACTGAAGCTTTGGAATTTTGATTTCCATATTCCAATTTATTAGCTCTATCAAGCTTTTGAAATTGACATGCCCATATCTCTTGTGCCATTTTACGAAAAGTGGCATCTGTTGCGGTTGAGATGACATGACATGCATTTTGAACGAGCGTCCTTTTTTTACTTCTTTTCCTACTAGCTAATATCCTCTTGATTTGTCTCTGATAGTGCATTCATCTCCATCAAAGATGATTCGGTAGTTGCGTTCCATCATTTGACCAACTGACAAGAGGTTCTTGCTGAGTTTTGGAACATAGAGTACATCTTTCACCAATCCTTTCGTACCTGTGAAATTGTTCATAGGGACAATGCCTTTCCCTTGAACTGGATTTGGTGTATTATCTGCCATGTAGATGACATTATTATGTCCTTCTAATGGTTTCATCTCTTGAACCATTCCTGATGCTTTGCCATAAGAGATGATGCACCGTTGTCGATATACCAAGGATCTTGATCTAGTTGATCGACTTGATAACCAAAATCCCCTTTTGAATTGCAATCTATGTCTAGATAGACTATTTCAGTCTTCTGCATATCTTCACTTGTAAGGAACATATTCTTAGTTTCATTGGCATAATGATTGTGATTGGAATGTCCATCATGATGATTTCCTCTTCCTCAGAAGTTCCCTCAATTGTTGATGGATTCAACTCCTTGGTCATACTATTTCTTGCGGTGGAGAGTGTTCGCAACAAGCAATGTCATGAATTTTGGATTAACAATGCTCCACCCACATTTCAAGGATGGATGCAAAGGATTTTTGCACCATACCTCACCACTTTCATGAGAGTGCTTTTAGATGATTTCAGTGTGTTTTCCAAAAAAGATGAACACATTGAACACCTTCGACTCTGTTTCAGAAAATGTTAGGAGTCTTGATTGAGCTTGAATCTGATGAAGTGTGCATTTGTAGTCCGCCGGCTATTTTACTTGGACACATCATTTCAGCGAAAGGGATGGCCATTGATCCATGGAAGGTCATGGCAATCCAAGAGAACCCAAAAATGCCAAAGAGATCATGAGATTCATTGGGCAAGTAAAATGGCACAACATAGTGTCTAAACATATAACAGTAGTTGCACTAAATGTTTGACACATTTGCGGATGCATTCCCTTGTCCATGAGAGTTGAAGATTCTTGTCATTGCCTCAAGAGAGAGAGATTCTTGAGTGTGAGTGATCTCTGTAAGAGATTCATTAGAGAGAGTCAGCTAGACTCTCTGAGAGCCTATCTGAAAGAGAGGTTTGTTTGGTTGTAAGCTCCAAACAACAACAAATTACAAGCTCAAAGATTCAGTAGCAGCCACCTTCCAACACGATAATCTCGACACCTTCATTAAAGCACCAGACTTCGAAGCTCCTCTAAGGTCCTCCTGGCCAATAGGGCTGTGGTGTGCCCATGAGGAAAGAGACGGGTGATGATGCAGCAAAGGTGACTCCTTTTCTCTCTGCATCAAATGGTTCTATATCTTGGTAGCCTGTAACATAGGCCTACTACTAGCTCTGCCTATTCTTTGTTCCAAAGAACTGCCTATTCAATGAGCTTAGCCCAATGACCATGGCCCTGTAAAGTCTTCACGTGACTCCTCCAAGATTTAGATGCCAATACGATACTTCATCAACCAGACCCAGACCTCCAGCATGCATGTAACTCAAAGCATCAACCTAGGCAAGCCCTCCATCCACCTCTGAGCTTCAGACTCTTGTTGGAATCTTTGATCATTAAACTTTGCAATATAATGATAAATTTTCTATTACAAAATACAAAATGCCTAAAGATAATTGTCTCATGAAGTTTTGAAATGCTTGGTTCTTGAACATAAAAAGACCTTAAAACTCTTGAAGGGACTCACCTTTCAATGCTCCTTTGTTGTAGTCTGATAGAGAATCTACTAAACATCTGATTGATGTATAAGTCTTGTGTCTTGTAGCACCTCGAGACTTTGTGGGGTTTGGTTAGTACCTCCTTTTGTTGAGCAATATGGTACTATTGAGCCATAATCTACCCAATAAGTTCATCATCGAGCCTCCTAGCATGTTGGATAGAAAGGATCACTCTAGTATGATGCCTAAGTGGCTCATGCTAGTGCTGGCATGTGTATAGATCAGCCTTATCCTCTAGGTCCCCCCAACTCTTAAAATTCTAGTGATAGTGGTATGGTGTGTGTGTGTGGGGGGGGGGTAGGGGGGGGAAATAGCTGTGGTCAAAGATATTTGAGGAAGATCTCCCTATGTTAATACATCTTTCGTAAGAACTTCCCAAGGCACCTCCTATACTAGAAGTTTGTAATCCTAGAAAGTGGGCCAAATCCCTCCTTAAAAAGTCAATGGATTCTCCCCCCATATCTCATAGGACAATGCATTGACATGAGGATTAGGATAAGCCTCACTATGTAGTGGACTCACCAATTGTAATGATGACATGAAAGAGCATGCCTTGCGGATCTTTGAGCCTCTAGTCTACCATGCACACTCTGAAGGGAGACAACTTTAGATTTTGGAGTTTTAGCCTTTTTAACATGGTCTCAAAAATGATAGTAACTCCTCATACCCCAACCAATATTACCCCTTGTATGTGCTGCTTCTGTGATGACAGGCACTACTTGATCCACCACCGGGGTGTCGATCACCAGGATGGTGACTAGTGAGTCAATCATTGTCGTGCTTTCTTTCTAGATTTGCACAAATTATTGTATGAAGAAATCTCGGCAATGTGGGGCTAGTTGCAATAGCTCTTGTATTTTCAAACTAACCTATAGATTTTAGAACATCTCCCAGGCATTGGTGGCTTATTTGCTTGGTTCCTCACCTTGTTTTTGCCCAGGGTCACTTGATGCTTTTGGGCTTGTTACTTTTCTTGAGTTGCATTTATTTGGGGTGATTCTTGACATGATGGGTTGTTGGGTTATTGCAATCTATTGAACAATGCTCATACACTGGCTATGCAAGCAAGCAAGCTGCATAGAGCCCAAGAAAAGTAGCTAGCACATTTAGAAAATAGCACCATTGTTGCAATGCATAACTCTATGGAGGAGCCTCAAAGGAAGAAAAAGGAACTTCATGATAAATCTAAAGCATTGGACTTGGAGAGACAAAAATTGCAAGTCACTCTATAAGCTAGTTGAAACCAAAAAAGGCTTGGAAAGATCTATATACAGCCAAGTTCAATGAGCCATAAAGAAGGAATGACAGAAGTCAAAAGAACGAGTGCAAAAGATGAAACAAACACTTTTGGGATTGAAGGATAAGATACTTACATAACATAGATGCATCGGCACCCATTGGTGGTGCTAGAAAGATGAGAACCTGGGCTATAATTTTGCCTATCCAATGTTTCGATGAAATTACACTCTTTGGTGCTGCACTGTTTGTGCTAAGTTTTTCTTGTGTTCTTCTTTAGGAACTTCATGGAAGATGTGATGGGAAGAATGGACAGAGATGATATTGACTATTCATATGCTTCAACCAGTTTATTAAAGTCAAGCAATATCATTAGGATACTAAGGGACCCAAGATACAAATGCCTATGTGTGCAAGTTGCTGATGAGGTGATGAAGGACTTCAAGATGATTGTAGATACAAAGGAGATGCTCGCATCTTGTGACACTACTAGGTGTAATTCATGAAGCTTACACATCTATTTTTAAAATTTTCAAGTCTGCTATTTTGGAAAAGTATAAGAAGTCCATGATGACACTACCCACACCTTGGTCTATGAGGTGTGCATGGCAGGAAACAAACCAACATGCAAGTGAAATGCTTGGAGGATACCATTATGTAAGGAGCACAATGACATGGAAGAGTCAAAAGAGATTTGGTTTGCAAACCTTTGAGATGAATGCTTCAACAATGTTTACTTAGATGTTGAGAAACTGCAACAAGCAATGGTCAAATTCTATGGCATGAGAGAAGATAGTAAGAGGAAATCCATTACATCATTGCACTTTACTTAGTTCATTTCCTATATCATGTTTATCCTAATGATTTCTCTCTTTTATTGTACAGAATGCAATGGAAAGCTTATATTTGTCATCAAAATGGATGAGTCTCAATTGGTGAAAGAACACAAGTTAGAGAGACTGAGAATCTGCATTATGAACAAAGCCTTAGGATGGGGAAGTTGAGCAAGATTTCTCAGTTCAATTAGAGAAAGATATATGGTGACTTGCAGCCCCCTTACAGCATTTGAGACTCCCAAAGAGTGCCATGAGACATTGAAGTGGGTTCTAGAAAGAACAATAATCCCATCAAATATTTGAAGACAAGAGGAAGGGAAAATATTCACAGTAGATGGCCATGGAACATTTTGAGTTGAATGACATCATGCTGGTGATTTGAAAACCCTCAAGTGCTTGCATGGTTGTGATAGAGGGGCAAATGCAATGTTCACATGACTTTGTTGCATGCGTTCTCAATGTAAGAAAAAGGATTGATTACAACAATGAGAGAATGTCATTCTCTCTTGTAGCCAAATGCAAGCTCCCAATTGTGACAAGAAGGATCCAACATGGAATCCCATCTTGCCCATCCCACTAGAGAGAGTATGCATATGTACTTTACATGCACAAGTGCACATACTTGATAAGTTGTTGTATTTGCATCTTGTTTATGCTTGGAATTTAATTCCACAAGAAGTATCCACACGGTGCATTATAGAAGATGAGCAGTTGCTATCAGAGATGGGATTCCATGGAGGACATGTCAAACTTAAGGAGGACAAGAAAATGTTTGGGGCAACATAGAATCTTCCTGCCAAAGTGTCCATGGGTGGAGCAAAGGCAAAGAGATTCCTATCTAACTACAATCTTGATAAAGAAAAACATACATTATCTTGAAGTACCTTGGGTTGGGAAAATCAGAAAGCATTGTGTGAATGAATGACCAATAAGGCTTCACATACTCAAGTAGCAACTTTGAGAGCTAAATTATGCACAAAGGTAGATGCTTTCATAAAATTGTTCACTAGGGTCGAATCAATGTGATGTATTATAAAAGGTTCAGGATGGCTGTGAAAGAGTTTTTGCAATTAATGGTGAAAGCATGGAGGGAGTCGCACATTATGCATTACATGGTAATCTTCTCACCATCATAATATTTACCACTTGATTTATTAAAATTGTTTGTTATTGCTAAAATGATGTTCGTCATGTTTGCAACATATTCTCTATGAACATGGACCATGGTTTGTACAAAATTGAGGCCCTTTGTCCATTTGAAATACACAAGGCATGGAGAAGTTACATTATCGATCCAAGGTATCTTACTTCATGAACTCAAGGCATGGTGGTGGTGTTACTTGTAGCAATGCATTGCACGAGATGTTTGATTGGTTGTATAGATGTTTACTGGGTAGGACTCTGAGGTTTGAAAAGGCAAGGGAAACCAAACTTGCGAAAGTAGTTCAAATTGTATCAAAGAATAGAAGGCATTGTGCTGGTAAGGCATCCGCAGGGAGTCCAGGAGTCCTATGTTGGTTGCAAAGTAGAGTTTGACAAGGGAGAAAATGGGTCCAAAGATAAAAACAAAGCTATGGTGTAATTGTATACTACTTTGCAATGAATAAACTACATGTTTTGAACACAATTTGGTACTAAGATAAACCAAAGCTACGGTGTAATTGTATACTACACTACATTGAATAAAGTGCATGTTTTGACCACAATTTGGTACTCACACATGGATCTATGTGTCGAGGTTGGGGTGCATAGGAAGGCGAGGTGGGAGGGGGGTGGGGAGTGGGGGCGCGGGCGTGGGCGGAGGAGAGGGAGGGGTGTCTGCTTTGGAGGGGCAAGGGTGGGGTGGGAGGGGTAGCCCTAATTTAAAAGGGATATATAAAACTGTTTGAAGAAAAACTCTCACATTTTAATGGCAAGAGTCAAGAACACTACCAAGCCCATAGGATGTCTCCTTAGGCCCCATAACCTTGTTCCTCCATGTCCTTTAGCCCCATGAACCCCTCAAGCTCCATGGCTTCTGAAAACCAAAATATCCCCTTGGGCATGAATCCCCTCCTTGGGTATAACTCCCTCCTCCAAACACACCTCCCATGAGGCCTGCTGTGAGCCCTCTCATGAGGCCTTCTGTCAACCCTCCCATTGATGGACAAATTGATGTAATGCGGTGTTCCAAGGGGTACAAGATTTGGGTGATTTTGTGTGTCACCACATGGTGGTTAGTGTGACTAGGTTAGGTGGTAGAAGGTTTTATTAGGTGTGATTGAGAGATTCATGGGTTTGATTGAGAGATTAGTGGAGTAATTTGTGCATCTAGAGGTTATCTCCCTTGTGCACATGCATTGTATCAATTGCCCTTATAACGGATCCTCTACTCTTGAATAAACGTCTTTTTCACTTCATTGTTGATTCACTTCATACTTTCCTTACTACTCCATCATGTGGTATCAGAACCTCTTCACCCTCCTTGAGCCTTATTTTCAATGCCATGTCATCTTCTTCCCAAATCCTTCATTTCTTCCCTCTCTTCCCATAGAATTTGCTTAAGCATGTTCTCTTGATTTTGTGAACCATTGTCAACGTCCTTTCAAATCAAGCATCTCCATGCTAGGGCAAAGCTCTGGCTAGGAGGAGTTTTGAATTGGTCACGTCTTTTTCCCGTGCTGACAAGATGATTGCTCGATGAAGTTCCTACAAGTTCTCCCTCAGTGCGTCAAATCTCTCTGATTTCTCTTAGCTATAATTGGGAGACCCTATGAGGAGTCTACTATTGAAGTCTGAGCATCAATGCTCTAGTACTTGAGGAGAAAACACAAAAAAACCAGTCAAAAAAGGTGCAACTCTCTCAGACAACCTAATGCAAATTGGTGCAATTCCTCTCTAGTGGAAGTTCTCTAGTACTAGAACTTTATTTTTGTTGCAAAAGCCCTCCCAAAGTTGCTTCTATGTGGTTGAATTTCAGCCTCCAATACGGATTCAAATTTTGGAGTCTTATGGTTGAGGGTGACTAAGTCAAGTGAAATTTTAGGCTTCTCATTTTGACTAAAATATTTCTCAGTATTGATAGTTCTTGAGTACTAGAATTCAGTTATTGGACTTGTGGGAGTCTCATTCATTTACAAATACTAGTTGGTGTATTTAGAAAATTTCCTTCATTGCTTTGGATTCATGGAAAGTTGTTGTTAAAAGTGCCTTCTTCTTGTGATTCTAGCAATACTCCATGTGCTAGGAAGATAAAGAAGAAGAGAGCTCTAAAATACACCAATAGGAAGGTCACTAGACTTCAAGATAGAACCCAAGTCCCTCACTATTATCATTATGCAAAGGACCTTGATTTTTGATATTTTATTGCTTGCAATATGCATGTATATGGTGATGGTTCATTTTGAACAATTGTAAAGGGATTAGACACTGCCAGTATTTGCAAGACCTTTCCTATGGCCTCCAAAACAAAGATAGATAAGTTTGAGGGAGAGGTATTTCATACATGGAAGACCAAACTCAAGTTTATTCTCATGAAGAAGGGCATATTTAATATTGTTAATGGGAAAGAGAAGAAACCAACTACTGGGGAAGGAGTGTCTTTATGGTTACCTAGGGATGAAAAGGCACATTGAATTGAGGGATTCCTTTATCCATCACATTGATGGTTTGAAATACACATGCTACAGGGAGGCATCTTGAGATTCTCTTTGGAGCACAGGAGAAGTGTTCCAAGTATAGCTTTCTCATTAAGTTCTTTGATTTGAAGTTGGATAGAGGAGAATCAATCTCTTCACATTTAAACATTACGAAAGGTATAATACAAAACACTTCCAGTTTTTGCAACATCTCATTGTTGTGTTCTCTTTCTATTCTTTGAATGTTGATATGGTCTATCTCAATATTTTTCTATTCTGAAAGGAGAAATAACATAGTTTCATTATCACCGTGTCATTTTTAGAAAATCCAAGCTGAATTTCACTGTACCGCAGAAGGGAAAAGTGATCAAAATGTTGCCACGAGCCCAAAAATCCAAATACCCACCACACAACACAAATTTGGGCATCTAGGGGAGAATTTGCCAAAAATGATCATTAGGGTGCCTAGAGCTATCCCAAAACATCATATACACTTTGACTTTTAATTGTTTATACAATTAATGTTTACACAGTTAATATTGTATTCAATTTGATGCAATTAAGATTATGGCATATGTTAAAACAAGAATATCAAGAACAACGATGACTTAAAACAAATATTAATGTAACATTTAAAACAAGGAAAACATTAGATCAACCTGCAAAAGGCAAAATATATGGATGAGAAGATGATTAACAAAAAGCTATTTGTATTCCAAAGTCATTTACAAAGGGGGATCATGGCTTGTCCTTCTTAGCTTGGAATATATTGAAAATAGGGGTCTTTGATTCCCCGAGAGCACTCTTAGATATAAACCTAGTATTACCGATAGTGAGATCTTCCTCCCCTACTACCAATGACATAGCTCTGCTACTGCCAATATCATGCCATGGATATTTGATCTCAATGCATTGATAACAGCCAAACTGTGCACCAAAAGGACCTTGTTGGCATTCTAAGTGATGCTGAAATACCCGATAGCACATGATAAGGCCTTGCATTTCATCAAATAGGCAAAGTAGAAATTATAGTGAGACTATTCAAGTGTGATGATGCCTCATCAATGATAATATCCCTAGATATAATCATAGGACTGGTATGGATTTGACTCTGTAGCATATCCAAGAAAAAACAACGTGATTGACTTAACATCGAGTTAAGTCCTAGTGCATCCAAAGCATGAGCATAAGAAAGAGAGCCAAATACTCCCAAGTGACCAATAGAAGGCTTAGTTCCTATGAATGCCTCTTCTAGTGTCATATTCTGTAATGAACCAGTGGGGCTCCTATTCATCAAGTACACAGCTATGTCACATGACTTGATCCAAGATTTTCTCAAAATATTGTTCTCATCAAGCATGCATCTAGATGACTCTGCAATCACCCTTGTCTTTTGTTCAACAACCCAATTTTGCTGACATGTATATATGCATGTGAACTAACGTGTGATGCCATAATGTCGGCAAAAGACATTAAACTCTATGGACTTGTTTTCACCTCCATTGTCACAATGTAGGACCTTTAGGTACTTGCCAATCTACTTTTCTCTACCAAGGCTTTAAAGTCCTTGAAAGTTTTGAATGCATCATACTTCTATTTCAAGAAGTAATCACATTGATGAAAGTGATGAAGTACAAAGCCTTGCCAAGAGATGGTATAGAAGTTAGACCACATAGATTTGAATACATGATCTAAAGGATATTGGTACTTCGTGTTAAACATGTTAGAAAGGGAAGTCTGTGTTTCTTACCCATGCAAGAAGCCTCACATACATCTTTTTAAAAGTGCAACTGTGGAAAACCCTGTACTAATGTTTGTCTTTATGAGGGATACAAGGCTTCTAAAGTTGAGATGACCATACCTCTTATGCCACAATGTACTCAAATAAACATCTTAAATCTAATGATGAGATAATAACTTGGCTCTCTCAATTGGAATGGCAAAATAAATCTTGAACATTCTTCCAATCTTGACACCTTGAGTGATGATGGATCCAGGACTCTTGAGCTCTCTCATAGTGCATCCATACTTATTGAAGATGACTTCCATATCACTCTTAGTCATCTCACCAACATAGAGAAGGTTTTTTTCCATTATGGAGAAATGAAATGCATCATGGTGCTTGGATTACTATGCAAGGGTATGTTGTTGACCCCTTTAATTTTGTAGGTTGTGACATCCCCCATCACGACATTGTCTCTCAGGCATTAGTTTGGATGGAGATTAGAGAACCATTATTTCTCAAGTGTCATGTGGTTGCTTATAGTAGATTCAAATCACCATGTGTCCTCATCCTTCTATGTTTGAGTTGTGGACTTCTTAGATTGAGCATAACTTTAATATGAGAGCTTTGTTTTGATAGTCGTAAGAGTTATCTTCATCATAAGTGTGGGGGTTAAAGGCCACTGTGCCATAACCCCAATTATGTACAATACTTAAACACATATATATATGAATGACATAGAAGATTAGGGTGTTTGTACCCACCAAAACTTGTGTGGCTCTCCCTCTCTCTCTCCTTCTTTTGTTCTGCTTCCGTTGTTGAGATCTCTCAACTGATATCAGTGTGCGCGTGTTGTAGCTAAGCCTGAATGTGTGTCTGGAGCCCTGAACTCTGCTGCTATAGCTCTAAGGGAGGAAGAAAAAGCTCCATTGGGTGGCTTTACATGCATTTTGGTGTGCACAGTCCTTGCAAAACCCTTTGAAAAGTTCTTTGAGTGGTTTTGGAGCCAAAAAAATGCTTTTTGATGATTCCCTATTCGTTTCAACTATACTAAGAATCTAAAATGTCCTGTAGAGGCAACCATTGCCTACTTTTGGTGTCCATTGCACATCGAGAGTTTGAAAACACCTTCATTCTTGAATTGGGCATCATTTTGTTGGATTTTGACTCACTGTCTCTGCTTCAACGTTTTTTTGCCAGTGTGTTGGAACTCGAGTTTAAAGCAAGCATTCGTAGATTTGTTAGTTTTGGTGGACTAAGGAGGTCCTAAAATTTGTGTTGCTCATCATTCACGCTCTAGTGGTGCTTACAAATAGGTCTATTTGCAAAAACGTTTTTTGATCCGTGTGTTGGTCCCGATGATTGGGATCACGGTTTCCAAAACCATCTGTTCCATAACGTTTCGGAGGCCCAAAACCCTAGGTACTTGTCAGCTCTTGCATGATTGCATAGAGATTTGGAGAATTTCCATCTCTCTAAGGCACTGAATTGTCTGTTTCTCTTTCAAAAATCGATTCAAAGGTTCAAAGGTTCAAACCTTTGTTTTTTGGATTATAGGTCAATTGCAAGGGTTGACTCCCCATTTCCCATTCATCAGTTGGGATTTTGCAGTTCCAACAGAAGAGAGATATTTGTAGAATATTGTCTTGTTGAGTGTGATTATGCAGTGACACCCATGTTTTGAGGCATCCCAGGTTCTATTTTCACTAGCGATCATTGCCATAGGGCTGTGATTTCTTGGATATACCCTATGAAGATCACTTTGATTGTAGTCTGAGCCATGTGCCTCATATGTGGTTTGCATTGGGTTGCAGTGGATGCTTTATAGGCCATTTGGATGCATTGAGATCCTTGTCGGATGCACTGATAGGCCTAGATTGCCTTGTGGGATGCTTTATTGATGGATGCATTGAGATCCTTGTTGGATGCACTGATAGGCCTAGATTGCCTTGTGGGATGCTTTATTGATGGATGTTTAGCACATAGACGCTATTTTATGCCAAGGGAAAGCTTGAACACATTGTAGTTGATGCACTCGTAGTGCTATGCTCTCTTAAATGAGACATTATTAATGCTTATGCCCATGGATGGTGCTGATGCTTCAAGCATTTGGATCTTATTGACATTGGGTTTGCCATTATTTTGTCATTGCAGGTTGACATTTTCTTTTGGGTGAGATTTTCTCATATGGATACATAGTATATGCACTTTGATGCTTTGAGCCTTGAGTTTTGGTGACACTATCCTTCATTAAGACAAACATATTTGGGTGCACCTGGTATTTGGTGTGATTTCTCTCTTACAGATACTAGCACTTGGAATTTTGTTTCATTTTCATCATGGCATCCTCTTCCATGTCTGAAAAGGAGTTTTTCAGCATTAAAAAGTTTGATGGGACAAAATTTTCTTTATGGAAAGAATAGATAAGGGATGTGCTTATTCAAAAGAAGCAGATGAAACCCTTAGTAGGGATTGGAGCTAAGCCTGTAGATATGTCTGAGGATGATTGGAATGAATTGGATGCATTAGCAAAGTCTAATATTAGACTTCATCTTGCAGAGTCAGTCTATTTCACAATAGTAAATGAGTAGACTACAGAAGATTTGTGGAAGAAATTATGTGCCACTTATGAGAAGGAAATTGTCTTTAATAAAATTTACCTCATGAAGAGTTGTTTGAGTTACAGATGAAGGAAGGGGTCTCCATTGCTTCTCACTTGAATTAATTCAATATTATTTTCAGCCAACTTTAGGCTCAAAAGATGAATTTTGATGCGGAAACTAAGGCAATATTCCTCTTGTCTTTATTGCCATCCTCATGGGCTACCTTTTATACATCTATTAGTAACTCTGCAGCTGGTGGAGTACTGCAGTTTGATGATATTGTGGGTAGCTTGTTGGCTGAGGAGATTAGACGAAAGTCTATGGATGGCAACAAGCAAGATGCAGACTTAAATGCGCAAAGGGGAAGATCACAGTTCAGGGGGAAGTCCCAAGAAAGTAGGAAGTCTCGTAGGAAATCCAGGGCACCGAACATTGAGTGTTACCATTGTAGCAAGAAGGGCTACATGAAAAAAAATTGCTACAAGCTGAAAAGAGAGAAAAATGACAAGAAAAAGAATGAAGATCGGGGTGCAAATAAGAAGGAAGAGAGTCCAAGGGAGGACAAAGGAAAAATGAAGATCGAGGAGATTAATACAGTTACTGATAATGGTGACAATGACATTCTTTTCATGACTAGTCTACTTGCAGAGTTGCTTACCACTTCAGATGATGCATACTCCCAAGATTGGATTTTGGATTTTGGTGCTTCATTTCATGTTACTCCCCATAGGGAATGGTTCTCCACTTATGACAGTCAAAAGGCAGGTTGTGTGCATCTTGGAAATAACTATGCATGTCAAATAGTGGGAGCAGGTGACATAAAGTTTTCTTTTGCAAATGGGTCTGCATTTGTTTTGAAAAATGTGAGACATATGCCTAAGGTGACCAAGAGTCTCATTTCAGTAGGTCAACTAGATGATGCTAGTTTTCATACCACTTTTGCTTTCAGAGTTGGAAAATTCAAAAGGGCTCTATGGTTTTGGCCAGGGGTGCCAAGTGTGGGACTTTGTATCCCTTACATGTATCAAGGGTATTTGATCATGTTGTTGCAATAACCGAGAAGCCAAGTACTTCTTTGTGGCATTATAGGTTGGGGCATATGAGCTAGAATGGAATGAAACTCTTATGATGTTTGCGTTATGTACCACATTTGAGTTTTTTTGACCTTGAATTTGTGAGCATTGTCTCTATGGGAACCAGACTAAATCAGCCCATAAAATAAGGGAAAATAAAGAGCTTGAAAGGCTTGATTTGGTGCATTCAGACTATGTGGTTGGTCATTTGGCGGGGCTAAATACTATGTGACATTCATTGATGATGCAACTAGGAAAGTGTAGGCTTATGCTATAGCTTGGAAGAGTGATGTGTTCCATGTATTTCAAAAATGGTTGGCTTTGGTTGAAAATAAGTGAGGTAGAATGCTTAAATGCCTATGGACTGATAATGGTGGAGAGTATATCTCTCACTTAGGGGGTGTACTACTAAGAAATCCTAGGTATCATGTGCGTTCAAGGGGTATTAAAAAAACCCCTCAACTAAAAATTTCCCCCCAATAAAACCACCCCTCTTTACTTATGAACTAATAGATTTTTTTCTAAAGTTGAATTAAAAAACCCCTCCTATAATTGTAATCCTGTTAAATTTTCACCAAATGTGGGATTAAAATACCCCTCCTTTTGAATGCACGTGGTATACTAAATTTTTGAGAGGTGAACTCCCCGAGATCTCTCATGATGTTCAGCATTTATGTGATACACGTGCGATCAAGAGGGAGATCATGTCTCCTCATACTCCAGAGAAGAATCCCATTGTAGAATAGATGAACCACACCATTTAGGAAAGGTTGCAATGTATGCTTTCCAATGCAAGTATTTTTGGTGGTTTTTGGGCTTAGGCAATGAAGACTACAGTGCATATGATCAATAGATCACCTAGTAAGAGTTTGGATGGTGGTATTCCTGAAGAGGCATGGAGTGGCAAGAAGCCCTCTTACTCTCATTTGTGTATGTTTGGGTGTGAGGCATGCTAGAAACTAAGTCTAAGAAATGCATCTTTCTAGGTTATTGTGAAAAAGGAGAGATGGGCTATTATCTCTAGGATCCAGAAGCAAAGAAGATCATACGGAGCCATGATGTGGTCTTCAATGAGAAGAAGATGCATAAGACACCCATGAGGGATATGGAAATGAGGAGAATCACTTTCAAGGATGTGAATCCACCTGCATATGTTGATAGACAACAAGCTATCCATGCATTGAATGTGCAAGAAATGGTGCCCCTAGGTACTCCCATAGGTACACAATCAAGGGCAGATGATGGATGATATATTGGTGGAAATGATGAGCCAAATGTGGCTGATATGCAAGTGGGACAACAAGCTGAAATGCCCTTGAGAAGATCAACTAGAATCTCTAGATTGCTTGATAGATTTATTCCAGGGGTAGACTATGTGATGCTTATTGATTGTGGGGAGCCTTCTTGCTGATAGAGAGGCTATGATGCGCGAGGATTAGCATAAGTGGGAGTATGATATGCAATTATAGATTAATTCACTCATGAAAAATAAGACTTAGGACTTGGTTTCTTTTCCACATGGAAAGAAAGCATTGCCATGTAAATGGGTCCACAAGATGAAGGTCACAGGTGATGATGTGCCTAAGTATAAGGCCCATTTGGTTGCTAAAGGGTTCAAGCAAGAGAAGGGTGTGGAATTGGATGAGATATTCTCTGTGGTTGTGAAGATAACCACACTGAGATGCGTACTTGGACTTATGGAAGTAGAGGATATGGAGCTTATGCAGATGGATGTTAAGCATTTTTCTTGCATGGGGATTTGCATGAGGATATTTACATGGTATAGTCAGAAGACTTTGAAGAAAAGAGCAAAGAGCATTCGGTTTGCAAGCTGAAAAAGAGTCTCTATGGACTTTAAGCAAGTGCAAAATGATATCAAAATTTTGATGCTTTCATTTGGTCCCAGGGTTTTAGAAGAAGTGAGATTGATCATTGCCTCTACACTAAAAGGGCTAAGGATAATAGCCTGATACTCCTGGCACTTTATGTGGATGATATGCTATTCACTAGAAAGACACTTATGAGCTAGATGCATTGAATGCCAAGTTGCATGAGGCCTTTGACATGAAGGATTTGGGACATGTAGATCATATTCTTGGTATGTGCATCACGCATGACCGGAGTAGGAAACTCCTTTGGCTTTCACAGAAAAAGTATGTTACAAAAATGTTGCAGCATTTCAATATGGAGGGGGGGAAGCTAGTAAGTACTCCATTTCCTCAATATGTGAAATTGATTCAAGAAGATAGTCCCAAATCAGATGAGGAGAGGGCCATGATGGCCAAGGTTCTTATACATCAACAGTTGGGAGTCTTATGTATGCTATGATAGCTACAAGACCAAACATTGCATTTTAGTGGGAGTTGTTAGCCTATATATGGCTAATCCAAGAAAGAGGCATTGGGAGGTAGTTAATTGCATGATGAGGTATATGAAGGGTACCAAGGAGATGTGTATCTACTTTGGCAGAGGAGAGATGCATGTACTTTGATACATAGATTCAGACTATACAGGGCATGTGGATAGTAGGAGATCCACTTCTGGTTATGTGTTCACCTTTGTAGGTGGTGCAGTGTTATGGATGTATCATGCACAAAAGTGTGTTTCTTTGTCTTACCATAGAGGCCAAGTATGTTGCAGCCATGGAGGGTTGCAAGGAGGCTATATGGACATTGCATAGTGATTCTACGAGTGCTATTCAGCTAGCACAAAATCCGGTCTTTCATGCAAAGACCAAAGACATTGAGATTAGGTACATTTGATCAAGGAGGTACTTGAGGACAAGCGCATAGAGCTTGTTGTCAAGGTTCATACAAATGATAAGCCTACATATATGTTGACGAAGAGTCTACCTAGTCAACGGTTTGAGTATTATCATGTATTAATGGGCATTGAATAGTATGCTCACTGGATGTTCTCCCTTAAAGGCACATTGGCCTTTAAGTAGGAGGTTGTGGGGGTTTTAAGGCCACTGTTCCTTAATCCTGGATATGTATAATACCCAAACACATATATATATGAATGACATAGAAGATTAGGGTGTTCTACACCCACCAAAACTTGTGGGGCTCTCTCTTTTGGCTCTCCCTCTCTCTCACCTTCTTCCGTTCCACTTCCATTGTTTAGATTTTTAAATAGGATTAGTGGGTGGATTGCCATTAATGATGGTTGCCTTGGTGAGAGTTGTGAGACCTGTTTGTCTGACCCACATTGGCTAAATTCCTTTGTTTCTTTCTGCACTCTAGTTCCCTAGTTCCCAATGGCTTGGGATGCCACAGTAGTTGTAGTTTCCTCTTGTTTAGAAGTACTTCCCTGATTACCTCCTCTTCTAGGGTTACCTCTACCTCTGGTATTCCAAGTCCCCCTTTGGGTGGGAGGACCATGATTTTGAGTCCGATGAAGATGGAGACATTCTACCTTGGTACTCACCTTTTCCTTGAGTGATAGGGTATCTAAAGTGCTTGCCTCTATCTCTCTATGACCCTCTTGCACCTCCTCTTACTGTGTGAAGGCTGTGTCATGATTCTTTGAATGTGTTTTGAGACCACATCTCATTTTCTCCCACATGAGTTGAAATGATGGAGGTGCATCTCAAGTGACTAAAGTAGTCACAAATTGCCCATAATTTGGTCCAATCCCATTGATTGCAAGCTAGACTAGTCTGTCTTCTTTGACCTCTTGGCCAAGTGATGAGAGATGATTGCCAAGACCTTTAATCTGAGTAAGAAATCATGACTTGATTCATTTGGAAGCATTGGATTGTTGTTTAGCTAATTCTCCAATAAGAGAATATGTGACATGTTGGCATTGTACCTTCTTTCCAAAGTCTTCCAAGTAAGTATAACTGAGTTCTTCCTATGAAGAAGAGCAATAATTGTATCCTTCACATTGAAGTTGATGATATTCAAGGCAATCCAAGCCGTGGTATCCCACTCTTTTTTTTTCTTTGTGAGCTCTACTTGCTGATCTACGGTAAGAGGGGTTGTTGAGGTAGGCTCGGATCTCTTTTCATCTTCTATGACAATGTCCCACAATCCCTTCAGCTAAAAAATGTTTGACATTCTGAACTTCCAATTGCCATAGTTTTTATCATCGAGCTTGCTACTTTGATCAAGAAATATTACATCATCATGTGATTTCACCATAGTGCACCAAGATCAAAACCTGTATACAAATAGCAACCAAGTGAAGGTGATAGCCAAAGGATTTACAAGGCTTGAAGAAGAAGTGTAGGAACCAATGTTGAATAGTCAACTAGTGACTTTACAAGGTGGCATGTGAGTGCAATATCTGCAATAGGAAACTCTTCACCAACTACAAAATCTACTCTAATAGCTTCATCTATCAGAGGTGACTACACAGTTAAGGCCTTTGATAGCCACCATAGACCTGAACGATCTCCAACCTCCACCCTCGGGGGGGTCACTATGTATAAACCCTCTATATCACGTGCGTTCAAGGCCTATATTTAAAATCCCTTATCTGTAAATTTTTTCATTAATAAAATGTACCCCTTTTCTATACAAATCTGTAAATTTTTTCCAAAACTATTTTAAATAGTCCCTTATGTATATTTATTTCTGTAAATTTTAGGAATAAAAAATATCTTTTTGTTGAACTCACGTGATAGGGTTACATATGATGAGTGACCCCCCCGAGCCTCCACCATGATCTCAACAACTAACAATCACACCATGCAAACGGCCTCCACACCAACAAATATTGACTCCATAGAAGTCTAATGCTGGTGACTCTCCAATCGAGTCCTAACAATGGTTGGGAGCCCTGCAAGCCATAATATCATCGACTGACAGTGCCAACAACTCTGAGACACCTTCATTGCGGTCTCCACAAGAGCAAGCCTACTTTTGCAAGCAAAGCCAACATTCAACTCTTAAGCAAAAGATCCACCAACATCCAATCAACCTTCCAACAAGCCGACTTCAGCTTCATGAGCCTCTACAGTAGCAATGGTAGACTCACACAAGAGCCTATGGCAACCTACCAACGTGCTCCAATGACTCACATAAGAGCCTCTGGCAACCTACCAACGTGCTCCAATGACTCCAGTGGCTAATCAACATAGCAAAGGCTGGTAACTCTACAACTATGCACTGTGAAGATAGTGGGAGAGAAGGAAGGAGTCTCACTTGCGGCTTTCTCACATACACAATGGGGGAATATACACAAAGGTGGAGGCTGAAAACAGTTTTCCTCTTCTTAGTTTTGAAAGCCAAAAGAACTCTAGTATAAAGAAATAGAAGAACCCTATATGTGGGTCTCAAACCAAACTCAGCTAACTAAGGTGGCATACTAACTGAGCCACGAACTACAGTACATAAGCATAGCTGTCATCTGGCTATTATTCATGGGCGGTGTACCAACCGCATCTGTAGCTAACAAGTCGGTGACATAAATGCACAATGATCACCCTGGCATATCACGAGTAGAGCTCAATATCTCAACACTTCCCCTCGAGCTCAATCCCAATTCCTGCACACCAAGCAGGTCTCTAAACTTGCATAGCTTCTTTGCACCCAATGCCTTCGTGAATATGTCAGCTACCTGATCCTCTGTGCTGACATAAACTAGATCAATAAGACTAAGTAAAAACTTCTCCCACACATAGTGATAATGCACCTCAATGTGCTTTGTTCTAGCATGATAGAATGGGTTATTTGCCAAGTGTATACTGCTCATGTTGTCATAATAAATGACAACTGGCCCATCTGTAAACTGATGCATATCATAAAGTAGCTTATGCAACCAAGCTAGCTCACATGCAGCCATTGGTGCACCCCTGTACTCAGCCTCTATGCTCGACAAGGCAACTGTAGGTTGTTTCTTGCTGCTCCAAGTGACTGCAACACTCCCAAAAGCGAACACATATCCACTGGTAGATCGTCTATCAGAAATACTACTAGCCCAATCAGCATCAGTGTATCCATGCAACTGTATCTGAACCCCAGTCTCACAAAATAGTCCATACTACAATGTGGACTTCACATACCTGAGTATGCGTCTAGCCACATCCAAATGCGGTTTCCTTGGAGCCTACATAAACTGACTTACCAATCCAACAACATAGCTCAAATCTAGCGTGGTAATAGTCATATAAATCAAACTTCCTACTATGCGTCTGTACATAGTAGGGTCTTCCAGAAGCTCACCTGCATCTATGCTCAGCTTCACATTCTGCTCCAAAGGAACTGAAATAGGCTTACAGCCAGTCATCCCATATTTGGACAACATGTCCAATCCATACTACCTCTGCAAGAGCTGTATCCCACTTGGTGATCTAATCACCTCAATGCCCAAGAAATAACGTAGCTCTCCCAAATCCTTCATCTCAAACTTCTGCTTCAATAGCATTTTCACATGAAGGATATCTTCATCACTATCACCTGTGATGATCAAATCATCAACATAAATGACAAACAACATAATAACTTTCTCTGTTTTTCTCACATAAAGTGAGAGATATGCCTTGGAAATTTGAAAGCCAATAGTGACAAGATACTGCCCTATTTTGTCAAACCATGCTCTAGGTGCTTGCTTCAAGCCATACAAGGCTTTCTTCAACCTGCAAACAAACTCAGGATGAACAGCATGAACATAACCTAGTGGCTGCTCCATAAAGACCTCTTCTTGCAAATCACCATGCAAGAAGGCATTCTTTACATCCATCTAATGGAAACACCATCCCTTTGATACAGCCATAGCAATGACTGCTCTTACTGTTGCCATCCTTGCAACCGGACTGAATGTTTCTTCATAATCAATGCCATATGTCTATGCATACCCCTTGACAACTAATCTTGCCTTGTATCTGTTCACAGAACCATCTGCATTGTGCTTCACCTTATAAACCCACTTACAGCCAATTGCATTCTTGTTTTTAGGCAAAGGCACCAATTCCCATGTAGCATTTTCTTCCAAGGCATCCATTTCTTGATCCATGGATCTCTCCCATTTTTCTTTTCCCATGGCTTGCTCAAAAGAAGTGGGTTCTAGTTCCTGTATCACTTTGACCATATAGGCATAGTGAATGGCTGTAAATCCATCATATTTTAGCCTATCCATAGGATACCTAGCTCTGGTAGACCTATGCAAAATAGGCTCACTTTTAGGTACTCTCAAAACATCCCTGGTCTTCCTTACTCCAGGTGTAACAATAGAAGGAATACCCAACTCATCATCAATGCTGTGTTCTGAGCCACTGGATTCACCATCCACATAAGAGTGACCTACATTCACATCAAACATGGACTGATCTACCTTCTCTTTTCCTTTTCGTGATACCTGCATACCACTATCTGCATTGCTTTGAGGATATTCTCCTGATCTCAATCTGCCTGTCCATGGCAAAGTATGTGCTATAGGTCCACTAATATTTTGTGATTGCTACTATGAATTCTGTGTAGCATTACCATTTTGTGCATCTACATCATCAATCACATTTACTGGTCTATACCAGCTACTCATCTCATCAAAAACAACATTTCTGCTCACTGTAAACTTACAAGTAGAAGGGTTATAGCATCTATACCCTTTTTGCTGCAGAGAATAACCAATAAAGATGCACTTCTCAGCTTTTGGATCCAACTTGGACCTCAACTCATCTGGCACATGAACATAGGCAATGCAACCAAAAATTTTCAAATGAGAAATATCTGGTTTCCTACCAGTATACATCTCCTCTAGCATCATGCCATGTATTGCTATAGTGGGAGTCCTATTCATTATGTAAACTGCTGTAGCAACTGCTTCAGCCCAATAATAATCTGGTAGGTCTTTTTCATTTAGCATGGCCTGAGATACCTCTCCAATATGCCTGTTTTTCCTTTCTGCAAGTCCATTTTGTTGTGGGGTATGACTGCATGAATATTGCTGCTTTATGCCATGCTTCTGCAGGAACCTTGCAAACTCATTTGAGAGGTACTCTCCCCCTCCATCTGACCTTAGGCATTTTATTTGCAGGCCTGTTTCTTTTTCAACCATAGCTTTAAAAGCTTTGAAATTCCCAAACACTTCACTTTTCTTTTTCATAAAATACACCCAAACTTTTTTGTTGTAGTCATCAATAAAAGTGACAAAATAATGACAGCCTCCAATAGATGTAGTCCACACATTAGAGTGGATTAATTCCAATGGCTTCTTACTCTCTTGAACATGTCTAGGAAATGGTTTCCTTGCCTATTTTCCAAATTGATAGGCTTCACATACCTTATGCATTTCTGCAACCTTGAATTTAGGCAATCCTGCAATAATATTTTGGGCCTGCATTGATTTAAGTCGCTGTACATTAACATGACCAATGTGTTTATGCCAGATATCAATATCTGCAACTACACCGGTCCCATGTGCAAACATTGCTGCACTCAACTCAGGCATGTCCACATCCAATGTAAACATTATGCCCTTCTTCTTTCCTTTTGCTATCAAGCGACCGTTATTTTTCATATCCTCAACAAAGCATCCATGAGGGATAAAATCTGACCTGCAAGCCCTGCTCAACCATTTGATCAATAGAAACTAGGTTCTTGGTGATATTTGGGATATGAAATATATCAAACAGGTATTTCTTTTTCCCATCCTGCATAGACAAAGGAATTTTACCAATCTGCACAATAGGATGTGCAGTATCATCACTAGTCTCCACAAATCCTCGTCTTTCCATTTTCCTTGCATCCTGCATCCATTCTGCATGATCTGTCATGTGGTTTGATGCACATGAGTCAACATACCACACATCATTGCTTTCTTCTGCACTTGTCATAGAATTGGTCATGTGCTGCACCATAAATAGATGCTCATTTTTGTTATCACCCTATCTACTAGAAGATGCATAATTCCCTTGCTGCAATTTTCCATTCATGATGTCATTTTGCTTTTTATAGTAGTCTTTAGCCATATGACCCATTTTACCACAGTAGTAGCATTCAACATTGCTGTTTGCATTTTGGCCTCTCTGCCATCCACCACGACCTCTTTGGCTCCCCCTGCCTCTAGAGTTACCACGTCCTCCTCCATAGGACTAGTTTTCTTGAGTTTATTGCATATTCTGATTTCTACCACGGTGGCCTCCAGATCGGCCTGCTCTACCTTTGCCTCTACCTCTTCCAGCATTTGAGTAGAAGACAGTTTCTTTTGAAGTTCCTCTTGAAGAAGATGCACCACCATTTCTCTGCTCTTCAGAAATTTGAAGAGCAAACAACTCCTCAAAATCAAGAAATTTTTCACGGACGGCAATGGATGTTCGGAACTGTGCATAATCCTTTCCTAGACCACATTCAAGGTCACAGAAACTAAATCATCACTTCCGCTGGCGACCCAATGGAAGCAAGTGCATCTGCAATTTTCTTCACCTTCATGTGGTAGTCATTGATGCTCATATTTTCTCTCTGCACATTGTGCAACTCTTGCTTGAGCTGCATTTTCCTGGCTTGTGTATTTGTGCTGTACATTTTTGCCAAAGTATCCCATGCCTCCTTTGGTGTACTTGCATCCTAAATATGCACAATCATAGAATCTGAAATACTAATAGACAGCTAGGACATAACTTTTCTAGCTCTCTCATGCCATCCTTTAAATGCCTGCATTTCCTGTTGATTGGGAACATTAGGAAGAACTGGTTCTTCTTCATTTCTTGTAATGGACTCCCAATAGCCTTTTCCCATAAGGAAATTCGTCATTCTAAGCTTCCATGCTTGGAAGTTGTTCTTGTCAAGCTTTTCAGTGACAATCTGTGAAAGAGAATCAGATGCCATTACAGAACACTGCAAAATATTCTGTCACTGCAAAAAACACAGCTTTTGCCTCACAAGGGCAAATCTGCAAAATTGACAAAAGTGGTATTTGACCACACAGTCACTTCCTAGTGACAATTTTGCATCAACAGGCAACAAGGATGATTCTGTAACTCCCAATATCTCTGCGCATAGGCATACGATGCAATTTCTATGGCAACTTTTCACTGACCTGCAGAGCAGTGGTTGCACAGCAAAAATAAGGCCTTTTTCTCAGTGCTTGCGGAGAATTTCTGCCTCCAAAACGGGCCCTGAAATGGCCTCGAATCAGAAAAATAAAGTCACCAAGGGCCTTGCCCTCACCCGCAGCAAGAAATGGCCTCTCGCCACACCGCGAAGAAGGAAAGCAACACTGGTCCTCTTACTAGGACACCGCGAACTTGGTTTGCTTTCTTGAGCTCCTCACCACAAACCAGGCTCTAATACCATGTGAAGATAGTGGGAGAGAAGGAAGGAGTTTCACTTGCGCTTTTCTCACATACACAATGGGGGAATACACACAAAGGTGGAGGATGAACATAGTTTTCCTCTTCTTAGTTGTGAAAGCCAAAAGAACTCTAGTATAAAGAAGTAGAAGAACCCTATATGTGGGTCTCAAACCAAACTCAGCTAACTAAGGTGGCATACTAACTGAGCCACGAACTAGAGTACATAAGGATAGCTATCATCTAGCTATTATTCATGGGCAGTATACCAACTGCATCTGTAGCTAACAAGTCGGTGACATAAAAACACAACAGTCACCCTGGCATATCACAAGTGGAGCTCGATATCTCAACACGCACAACTCCAACCAAATACCACTCCTCCATGCTATAAGAATCTTCACCATTGCCATCCCATAAAGACAAGTGCAATCATTTTCCATAGTCCTCAACTTGTCCTCGTTGTCATCTGCTCTACTATGTGCATGCTTCCTCTCGCACTATTCTATCTCTCACCACCTCTCTTTGTCATGTGGTAGATAAGACCACACCAGGGTGAAGTAAAACAAACCCAAGGTGCTCTCACAAGCTAGCATGTGTCACCTAGTTATTTGGGGATAAGGTTGGGTTTAAGAAATTGTGGTTTGGTATGAGACTAGGGTGCCACATGGTAGATTTCCTTATCCACAAGCCACATCACTTGACACATGACAGTGACACATCACTGCCTACCCATGTGGTAGTGCTAGCTCACAATGCCACCTCATCATCTGTGCACAAGCACACTAGATGTGACCACCTATAGTCCACATCATCATTTTTGGGTGCTCGTGATCAAAATTTGGCCATTATTTAGGGAGCCCTATCTTTTGATCCAAGTGGAATTCGAAGGAGTTCCAAAAAGGAAAATTGCTTGTCAACTCACACTCTAAGCATCTATTATTTTGGATTTTAATTTGGGGTTTTCCACTTTGTAGTATTTTCAAAATCCTTTTCATTTAAACCCCTCCTAGTTAGATCACATCCTCTCCAAACAAATTACTTAAAATAAATGAAGATAAAATTTATTTTGCTACTTTTCATCTCAATCAATGTGTAGACTAGTTATAAGACCAGCTACCTTAGAAGAGAGAACTCCAAAACAATCCAACTAAATCCATGCGCAAAAAGTCCCAAGTATTCCCAACCAGTGTCAATCCCTACCAAACCTATCATCGATATTCATCTCACACATAGTGATACATGTTCCTTTCTTTGATAGAGGGAGGATTCACTCTTGGTGAGTCACTTGATAGTTTGGCTTATTGACTTAGGACGAGTGTCAATGCTAAGCTGCAATTGGCTTTGGAGCTTGTGGAAGTTAGCCATGGGATGGTGCTTTTACTTCCTGATGTGAAGAAGTGCAACTGAAGCCGCCTATTCCTTTGTAGGAGTCGCACTCTCAAGCCAAAGTAAATAATAGTGCCAAAAACTTGTGAGCAAGGAATAGAGTGGAATAGCTTGCAATGTATGAGAGAGAGGAGTGGACACAAGATTACTAACTGTACACTAACTTGTATTCCATGAAAAATAGTAATATATACATGTAACCCTTAGGGTTAGGGCTAGGGTTTATTCCATAACCCTATGGTGCGATTTACACCATTCTCAATAAGATCATGTTATCACATGAAACCAAAGTCAAATGAACAATGAAGGCCAAGAAGTGGGAGCATCTCTCAACATTCTTTGCATTGAGAGATATTTCTACACATCGATCCCTACACAATTTGTACAAGACCTCTTAGAGTCTCTGCACAATTTGTAGTCGACTTCTTGGTGGGACCCCTTTTGTAGGAAACCTCAAGGGCAAGAGTCTCTGTAGTTTTTGTAGAGAACCTCAAGGGTGGGACCTCTTTTCTACAAGGCCTCTGGGCAATCGCTACACTGTTTGTGGGGAACCTCTTGGTGTCTCTACACTTTTGTATGTGACCTTAAGGGAAGGGCCTCAAAAAATGTAGGCTTTTACTCTTTCTCTCTCTCTCCTTTAGTATTTCTCTATCTGTGTCATGATTTTCCAAGTATGATCAAATCTTTTCTAGATAGTATTTTGGCTATCCACATCTTATTGGATTCCTCACACCTACTTTCAAGCTCAAGTTATTGTAAGTGAAACTTTATTGCTACTCCACACACACATTTGATACAATTTATTGAGTCCTTGTTCACATAGGTTCAAGATTCCCCCAAACCAATTTCATTTCCCATCCTTGGGTTATGGCTTATTATGATTATGGATTTGGAGATTTTTTGAACTATGATCCTTTGATGGAGTTTTTGTGTTGAAGTAGTCATTGCATTGTTGTTGAGTTCTTCTAGAGTTCCTCTTTTCTTGTGGATTGCACAAAAAATAAATTGCTTGATGTTGAGGGATTAAATTCCCATTTTTTCATGTTGATAATGATGGGCATTTCTCTTGTTTGTCTTTTACTTGGCATGTAGATGCACATGTTTATAGGAATTATATTTCATCACCTTATTTGGCATTCATTTTGGCTCCCAAAACCTACTCTTTATCATAATGTATTCTATTTGTGTAGAACTTATATCTCCTTGGATCTTGGCAGGCCATTCATTGTTTGTCAAAAGGAATTCTTGTACCCATGATGGGGCTTAGGACTTGTATGCATATCTTTGGACCCACTGGTGAATTTTCAATGTTGACAATGGCAATAACTTTGTATTGAATGTTGAAAATGGCAATAAATTTGGATTTAATGTACATTATACTTACATTGATGTGTACTACTATCATATGTTGTGCTCTTGTAGCTTCCTATTTCTACCTAGAGATTATGAGAGTGCACGCTTGAAGATGGGTGAGTTTCTTTAATACCCCTTGAATGCACATGATACATAGGGTTTCTTTATTTTTCTTTATCCTTCCCCCCCCCCCTCAAAGACAAATATCATCATTGGGAACATGTTTCATGGAGAAACTTCTTCCATGTTGGCCACCGCTAGATTCTTTTGAAGCTTTTATAGTCTTGTACTTGAGTCAATAGGAGTGTTGGAAAGATGGACTAGCATAGAGAGTTGAAAATTGAGTTCATATGTGGATAACTATTTGGAACAAGTGCAAGCCCATCATGTTGTACGATGGATGGTTGGATTGTGTTCTATCCTTTAATTATACATGAATCTCCTAAACTATCTATCTTTGCTGATGCATGTAGCTCTATATATTTTGTACTTTGGATCTCTTGGTCTTGATTCTTTTCATGTGTTGAAACCCTCTATTTGTGGCTAGGGGGGGATGAAGCTTTTTTTATTGAAAAACATTTGTAATTGATGACTTAATGCTTAGTGTGTGTCCCATTTTTGTGGACATAAAGTCACTCTTTGTAGGTCGTGCACACTATCATCAAGATACCCATAGTTCTTTTTGTTCATTGCATGGTCTATCAATAGTTGCAAGTTTTCTAAGGGTAGTGGTATTCTTAGTTTTGTTGATGCATCTTTTGGGTATCCATGCCCACCTTAGTCTTTTATCCAAGTGTTGATGTTGATTGGGAACAAAGCAATACACATCTTTCTTTTGTATCCAAAGAGATTTTGTTTGGATTGCTTTTGATTATATGAAATGGAATATATGTGGATGTTGGATGACCATTTTCTTTTCTATTGGTGGGTCCATGTTTTCATTTTGTTGGGCTGCCATTTGATTGCGTGATTTTTTTTGGAGTCCCCTTTGATATTTATTGTTGGAAATATCTTGGCTTGAGAGTCTCTATGTCGTCTTGATATCGTTACTCTCCCTTTTGAATTTTACCAAATGGTGTATATCTTTGATAGGGGCTAGTGTCAATTGCTAACATTTGTCTAAGTTTAATGAGATTCTGTTTTAAGTCTTGCATCTCACTATTTTGATTTAAGTTTGTTCGTTTGATTCTACCTTTTTGTAGTTTCCCCTAACCTATGTCAAATATTGTTACCAAGCATTCTCAGAGGCATGCATTAGGTGTCCTTGCTCTTGGAAAACCTTATTGAGTTGTTGTAGATCTTGTGGTGTGTTTGTTCCTCCTTGCTCTCCTTTCGTGAATGTATTGAGAATTAGTGTTCAAGGATTTTGATAAAAGATCTCTCCTGACCGATGTATCTTTGTATTTGTCCTAGGGGGGTCCTCTACTTTGTGGCCAATATATAATTCCTCTTTCACTGGTATCCATATTTGAGACTTATCAAAGAGGATAAAATTTACCTCATTTTCATGTAGAAGTGTTGTACTCGAAGAGATTGGCATAAAATTCCTTGAAAGCCACATCCTATTTTTGCATCCTTGGACAAATGCGTTTAGGATCTTCCAGTCCTATCCTTTGGATTGCCTCCCCATTCATACAATCTAGTTTTATGAGGTCGGGTCCAAGGATTACCAGAAGGCAAGTGGCAAAAAGAAAGTGGACATAAAAAAGCAAGCAAGAAAAAAAGAAATATGAATATTAATATTTAGTTTTATGGGGTTACCAAAATTCCAGTGATGATTTTGAGTCAGTTGCACTCGAGTTCATTTATCAAAGTTGTAAAAGCAACAATCATTGATGTGAAACCCTTTGCTCTTGGGCAAAAGGTATAGCCATATTTACACTTACCTCTACAAAGGACCTAATTTTCATTATTGGGGTGGATAGTGGTTTGGTGCAAAGTAGTTGCTGTAAGTTTGTATGTCTATCTTGCTTCATTATAACAATTGTTTGCCTGGAAGACTAGACCATCTCTAAAAATTTTCTATGAATTTGCAACTTTGGAATAGATGTCAATAGTTTCTTGCCCTACCTATTACATGTATACAAATCTTTTCTCTCAAACAATAAGAACCATACTTGAACAAGAAGATAATTAAAAGGGTTTGCACACGTACAAGAAAATCAAAAGAGTTCTCTCACATCTTTATTGGACTGGCAACATCTTTCAAAATTACAAAATAGATATATCATAGCTATAGTATGGCTTATGTGAAGTAGTGTCCAAAAATTTGCTAATGCACCCACGTCCATATTCCAAATACCTACTACCAACCAAAATGTCTTCACTGTGGTCTCTAAATTTAATCAACTCCATTTCTAATACTTGGATGGTTTTGATGAGAAGCCAAGGCTTAGAAAAATTCAACCTTTGTAAGTGCATCCTGGTGCATGAACTCATGCACTTTGTCATTCAATCCCAAAACACCCATGAATACAAAGTAGATGTGTTTACATAGAATGTACATCCCTTTCTTTGCATCTCATTGCATGAAGTCCTGGCAAGAGCATTGTGGAAACTCTGATATTATCACTATGCATGTAAGGCCTTTTGCAAAAAACTCTCTCTATGCACATGAAATAACCTAAGCTCTAATATTAGGTATAGTTTGACTCATATGTTGCTTTGGAAGACAAGTTTACTTGGTTGATGGTTGCATCGCCTATGGCTGCATATATATATGCTTGTTACTTTGTAGCTGGTTGAGTTATCCTTGTAGATAGTAAAGTAGGATAATATCCTTGTTTCTTATGATAACCCCATGTAATAACTGCTAGGCCACTGACTTACCACAAGTAGTGCAATAGAAGCTAGGTGATGAACAAGCACATACAGAGTCAAGCAGTAAGATATGTACTAGCCAACATTGAATAGGAAGCTAAGGAGAGTGACTCAAAGGAAGTAATTGGCAAAAGAGCTAAAGTAGATGCTTCCAAGTAGATAGGCTTAAGTCCTTAAGGCCTTAAGTGCAATATCAAGAAGGTCACGGAGGCCAGCTATGAAGAGACCAATTGTCTAGGCTGATGCAGCTAAACAACCTATGTATGCAAGCCTATGCTGAGTGGATGGTGATGCTAATTCATTATGAGGCAACATGTATACATAGAGCTTGACAAGCTTAAAGGTTGACTTGGTTAGTTCTTGGATCAATCGGGTGTCCATTCAATCGGCTCATATAGTGGAAATTCATCATATCCATAAAGTTGACGTTACTTACTTAATTGGTGAGTTTTGAGGGGCCTTGTAAACTAGTGTCTATTTGTGACTATTCGTCCCCTACTTGTAGTCATGTCCAATAATGTCAAAATGGCCGATTAGTTTGTCAACTATTTCCCATGCATTCGGGCCTATATGTACAAGCCAAAGTCATTTCATAGGGCACCTGACTATCGAGCTTCATGTCACTTATTTCCATTTACATTTTCATGTACACATGTTGATATTTCAAAATGTATCTAGGATCCCACGTGTATTTTTGTATCCACTTTGACTCAAGCTAGAAATTCATTGAAAGTTGATATAAGTATGAGATTAATTATTGACACAAGTCATCAATGTGCGCAAACCATAACTCTATTGGAACGTTTTTTGTATATGTAATTGTTTTTGTACCATCACCACACCTTGCTTACACCAATCTCTGCTTGAGAAGATGCATATATAGAGTAATAGAATTCCACCATACTATAATGTATCACCAATAAAAGAATTCCACAAGACTATAGTGTGTGACTAGTCATTGTGATGCATCCTGAAGATGTTTCATTGAATGTACAAGTAGGGGACATTAATTTCACATGCATTTGGAGGTTGTTAATATCCATATTGCCATTTTAAAGATCACATAACTTCTTCTATATAGCACATGTGATTTGTGCTTGTACCCATACCACACATTGAAGTAGAGTTGTGTTTGTGTTAATAGTTCAAGACTAAATACCCATGGTTTACTTGACATGGTCCTTGAAGAAATCTCCCTATCATCCAAGGAAAAAGCATGCCTTTTCCAAGGAACAAGTATGTCATCAAAGGAACATTCAGAAGCATATGTTTGTATGCCCTTTTCCAGTAAAGCACAAATTACCAAACATCTAGTAACGTGTCATCACTTGCCTTTAAAAATTCATGACTATCACAAATAGCGAGCATCATTTGGAAGACCATTCCCCAGTGACCATCATGAGTAATCTATGTATTACTCGTAGAAAATATTGTACCATTTTATTACCACGTGTTATTTAATCCATGTTGATGTATGCTAGTGTCCGTGTGTCAACATGAACCACTCTCTCTGATCTTATCTCAAAGGAAACATATTGGATAAAGTAACAATGGACACTTGCATCCTTCCATTAGGTATTAGTACTCACCTATGAATCATTTTAAATTCATATAAAGATCATATGACTTCTTAGGAACTTTTAAAGCACATTTGATAGTGCTTGTACCAAGTCATATCGATTGAACATGTGTGTGTGTGTGTGTGTGATCGTGGATGATAGGACCGTGACGGTGCAGATCCTACAGCATATTGCATAGTGACATGTTCACGGGGACCGTGATGGGGTCCAGGTAGCACAGTGGTAGAGGACTGGAGGGAGCCGTAGTAATACTAGAGGACTAGAGCCACAACACAGTAGTATAGGCTCGAGCAGTAATGATAATGGGCAAGTGGGAGCTGTAGGGCTGTAGACTTAGTCTACTATAAAAGAGAGGGAGAAGCCTGGTGATCACTAGCACAAGGGATCTTGGGCAGAAGTTAGACTTAGCAGGGAGGTGTATGTACCCAAAACAAAACCAACTCCAACCAAAGGAGGCACAAGTAGCTTGTTTACCTAGAAAACTAGAGGTGCAAATACCCTCTATTGATTTGATATTCTTGTGAGGTCAATGTGCTCATAAATGCCTAAGCATCAAGAATGTTGGCATTAATGAGAACATCCCTTAAACTCGACTTTATGACAACATGTTCATTCAATCTGCATCAATCCAATTCCAAGATCGGTTTAAGTAAAAAGGTACAACAAATAATAAAAAAATAGACAACTATAATGATTTGGGTCTTACAAGTTCATCCTTTACAAGCTTGCTAGTAGGGCCATCTGAGATGTCTTCCATGGATCTATCAGTATGCACATAACACATCTATGTCTTGTCCTTTTTTCCTTGTAAGACTCCTCAATGATAGGCATCCATACCATTGTCCTATGGTTGCCTTACCGAACATAAAATGTCTTATTACATAGAGAATGCAAATATGGCCTTTTCTCCTATTCTTTCTCGAATATGTCAGTGACCTCTTCCACATTAGAGACAAGACTCTCTCTTTTCTAGACCCACTCCCTATGGAAATGGATATAATGATTGCTCCCTTTTTGGGGAGATACCCCTCATACTGAAATGCACTCTTTAGTGTAGCCACATCACTCCTTAAACCCCTCACTCTAGCATAGATGATGAGTTTGCAAAGAGGAATCCTGGGACACTCATCTAGCTCAGGAGCCTACACTTTGAAATGATATCTCCCCCACTAAGAATATCCAAGTCAATATCCTCAATTATCGAATCAATGTCATCTCCTACTTCCTCATTGTCATCTATAGTATCCTTTGTGTTTGTAGGCATATCAACTCCCAAATCTACCTCACCCTCCCTACCATTCGGCTAGATAGTCTACTTCCTTTTCCTCTCTCTTCTTGGGAGGTGATACTACGTCTCTTTACCCTTCCCCCTTGTCTTAGGTGGAGGAGTTGTACTCTCCCCAGTATCCATCTGTAGAATCCATCTGTAGAACAGTAACACAAACAATCACAAGAAATAAAAAATTATTTACAATGTCATTAGAATGATAAAATTGAGATGTTGTGAAGTCCATTGAGATGAATATTCCTTTGTGAAAAAAGAATAAATAGGGCATACAAGTTCACATGACATTGTGGCCTCCGGGCCACACTTGATTTTCTTAAATTTTTAGCACCTTATGAGAATTTAAGGAAGTCCTTTACTTTGCACCCAATGCCTTCGTGAATATGTCAGCTACCTGATCCTCTGTGCTGACATAAACTAGATCAATAAGACCTAGTAAAACCTTCTCCCACACATAGTGATAATGCACCTCAATGTGCTTTGTTCTAGCATAATAGACTAGGTTATTTGCCAAGTGTATACTGCTCATGTTGTCATAATAAATGACAACTGGCCCATCTGTAGACTGATGCATATCATAGAGTAGCTTATGCAACCAAGCTACCTCACATGCAGCCATTGCTGCACCCCTGTACTCAGCCTCTGTGCTCGACAAGGCAACTGTAGGTTGTTTCTTGCTGCTCCAAGTGACTGTAGCACTCCCAAAAGAGAACACATATCCACTGGTAGATCGTCTATCAGAAATACTACCAGCCCAATCAACATTAGTGTATCCATGCAACTGTATCTCAACCCCAGTCTCATAAAATAGTCCATACTACAATGTGGACTTCACATACCTGAGTATGCGTCTAGCCGCATCCAAATGCAGTTTCCTTGGAGCCTGCATAAATTGACTTACCAACCCAACAGCATAGCTCAAATCTGGCCTGGTAATAGTCATGTAAATCAAACTTCCTACTATGCGTCTGTACATAGTAGGGTCTTCCAGAAGCTCACCTGCATCTGCGCTCAGCTTCACATTCTACTCCAAAGGAAGTGAAATAGGCTTACAGCCTGTCATCCCATATTTGGACAGCATGTCCAGTCCATACTGCCTCTGCAAGAGCTGTATCCCACTTGGTGATCTAATCACCTCAATGCCCAAGAAATAATGCAGCTCTCCCAAATCCTTCATCTCAAACTTCTGCCTTAATTGCATTTTCACATGAAGGATATCTTCATCACTATCACCTGTGATGATCAAATCATCAACATAAATGACAAGCAGCATAATCCCTTTCTCTGTTTTTCTCACATAGAGTGAGAAATCTGCCTTGGAAATCTGAAAGCCAATAGTGACAAGATATTGTCCTATCTTGTCAGACCATGCTCTAGGTGCTTGCTTCAAGCCATACAAGGCTTTCTTCAACCTGCAAACAAATTCAGGATGAATAGCATGAACATAACCTGCTAGCTGCTCCATAAAGACCTCTTCTTGCAAATCACCATGCAAGAAGGCATTCTTTACATCCATCTGATGTAAAGGCCATCCCTTTGATGCAGCCATAGCAATGGCTACTCTTACGGTTGCCATCCTTGCAACCAGGCTAAAAGTTTCTTCATAATCAATGCCATATGTCTGTGCATACCCCTTGACAACTAATCTTGCCTTGTATCTATTCACAGAACCATCTGCGTTGTGCTTGATCTTATAAACCCACTTATAGCCAATTGCATTCTTGTCTTTAGGCAAAGGCACCAATTCCCATGTAGTATTTGCATCCAAGGCATCCATTTCTTCATCCATGGCTTTCTCCCATTTTTCATTTCCCATGGCTTGCTCAAAAGAAGTGGGTTCTAGTTCCTGTACCACTTTGACCATATAGGCATAGTGAATGGCTCTAAATCCATCATATTTTAGCCTATCCACAGGATACCTAACCCTGGTAGACCTGCGCAAAATAGGCTCACTTCCAAGTGCTCTCAAAACATCCCTGGTCTTCCTTACTCTAGGTGTAACAACAGAAGGAATACCCAACTCATCATCAATGCTCTGCTCTGAGCCACTGGATTCACCATCCACATAAGAGTGACCTACATTCACATCAAACATGGGATGATCTACCTTCTCTTTTCCTTTTCGTGATACCTGCATACCACTATCTGCATTGCTTTGAGGAGAGTCTCCTGATCTCAATCTACCTGTTCATGGCGAAGTATGTGAACCACTGCTAGAGGACACTGCAGGTCCACTGATATTTTGTGATTGCTGCTGTGAATTTTGTGTAGCATTACCATTTTGTGCATCTACATCAATCATCACATTACTGGTTTATACCAGCTACTCATCTCATAAAAAACAACATCTCTACTCACTGTGAACTTACGTGTAGAAGGGTTATAGCATCTATACCCTTTCTGCTGCAAAGAATAACCAATGAAGATGCACTTCTCAGCCCTTGGATCCAACTTGGACCTCAACTCATCTGGCACATGAGTATAGGCAATGCAACCAAAAATTTTCAAATGAGAAATGTCTGGTTTCCTTACCAGTATACATCTCCTCTGGCGTCATGCCATGTATTGCTGCAGTGGGAGTCCTGTTCATTATATAAACTGCTATAGTAACTGCTTCAGCCCAAAAATAATCTGGTAGATCTTTTTCATTTAGCATCACCCGAGATACCTCTCCAATATGCGTGTTTTTCCTTTCTGCAATTCCATTTTGATGTGGGGTATGACTGCATGAATATTGCTGCTTTATGCCATGCTCCTGCAGGAACCTTGCAAACTCATTTGAGAGGTACTCTCCCCCTCCATCTGACCTTAGGCATTTGATTTGTAGGCCTGTTTCTTTTTCAACCATAGCTTTAAAAGCTTTGAAGTGCCCAAACACTTCACTTTTCTTTTTCATAAAATACACCCAAAGTTTTCTGCTGAAGTCATCAATAAATGTGACAAAATAGTGACAGCCTCTAATAGATGCAGCTTTAGTAGTCCATGCATTAGAGTGGATTAATTCCAATGGCTTTTTACTCTCTTGAACATGCTTAGGAAATGGTTTCCTTGCCTATTTTCCAAATTGACAGGCTTCACACACCTTATGCATTTCTGCAACCTTGAATTTAGGCAATCTTGCAATAATATTTTGGGCCTGCATTGATTTAAGTCGCTGTGTACATTAACATGACCAATGCGTTTATGCCAGATATCAATATCTGCAACTACACCGGTCCCATGTGCAAACATTGCTGCACTCAATTCAGGCATGTCTACATCCAGCGTAAACATCTTGCCTTTCTTCTTTCCTTTTGCTATCAAGTGACCATTATTTTTCATATCCTCAACAAAGCATCCATGAGGATTGAATCTGACCTGCAAGCCCTGCTCAACCATTTGACCAACAGAAACCAGGTTCTTGGTGATGTTCGGCACATGAAATACATCAGACAAATATTTCTTTTTCCCATCCTGCATAGACAAAGGAATTTTGCCAATCTGCACAATAGGATGTGCAGTATCATCACCAGTCTCCACAAATCCTAGTTTTTCCACTTTGCTTGCATCCTGCATCCATTCAACATGACCTGTCATGTGGTTTGACACACCTGAGTCAACATACCACACATCATTGCTTTCTTCTGCACTTGTCACAGAATTTGTCATATGCTGTACCATAAACAAATGTTCATTTCTGTCATCACCCTGTCTACTAGAGGATGCATAATTGCCTTGCTGCAATTTTCCATTCATAATGTCATTCTGCTTTTTGTAGCAGTCTTTAGCCATATGCCCCATTTTACCACAGTAGTAGCATTCAACATTGCTGTTTGCATTTTGGCCTCTCTGCCATCCACCACGACCTCTTTGGCTCCCCCTGCCTCTAGAGTTACCACGTCCTCCTGCATAGGATTGGTTTTCTTGAGTTTGCTGCATATTCTGATTTCTACCACGGCCTCCAGATCGTCCTCCTCTACCTCTGCCTCTACCCCTTCCAGCATTTGAGTAGAAGACAGTTTCTTTTGAGGTTCCTCCTGAAGAAGATGCACCACCATTTCTCTGCTTTTTAGAAATTAGAAGAGCAATCAACTCCTCAAAATCAGGAAATTTTTCATGGACGGCAATGGATGTCCAGAATTGTGCATAATCCTTTCCTAGACCATTCAAGGTCACAGAAACTAAATCGTCATCATCCACTGGCGACCCAATGGAAGCAAGTGCATCCGCAATTTTCTTCACCTTCATGTGGTAGTCATTGATGCTCATATTTTCTCTCTGCACATTGTGCAGCTCGTGCTTGAGCTGCATTTTCCTGGCCTGCGTATTTGTGATGTACATTTTAGCCAAAGTATCCCATGCCACCTTTGGCGTACTTGCATCCTGAATATGCACAATCATTGAATCTGAAATACTGATAGATAGCCAGTACATAACTTTTCTGGCTCTCTCATGCCATCCTTTATATGCCTGCATTTCCTGTTGATTGGGAACATTAGGAAGAACTGGTTCTTCTTCATTTCCTATAATGAACTCCCAGTAGCCTTTTCCCATAAGGAAATTCATCATTCTAAACTTCCATGCTTGGAAGTTGTTCTTGTCAAGCTTTTCAGTGACAATCTGTGAAAGAGAATCAGACGCCATTACAAAACACTGCAAAATATTCTGTCACTGCAAAAAAACACAGCTTCCGCCTCACAAGGGCAAATCTGCAAACTTGACGAAAGTGGTTTTTGACCACACAGTCCCTTCCTAGTGACGATTTTGCATCAACAAGCAATAAGGATGATTCTGCAACTCCCAATATCTCTGCACACAGGCATACGATGCAATTTTTACAGCAACTTTTCACCGACTTGCAGAACAGTGGTCGCACAGAAAAAACAGGGCCTTTTTCTGAGTGCCTGCGGAGAACTTCCACCTCCAAAACAGGCCCTGAAATGACCTCGAATCATATAATGCCCTCTCGCCACACCGCGAAGGGCGTCTGAATCTGAGACAGTGCACTCTTGCACTTCTGGTTGTGCTACCTACAGAGATTTGCTCCCAAACTCGAAAAAGGAAAGCAACACTAGTCCTCTTACCAGGACACTACGAACTTGGTTTGCTTTCTTGAGCTCCTTACCACGAACAAGGCTCTAATACCATGTGAAGATAGTGGGAGAGAGGGAAAAGGTCTCACTTGTAGCTTTCTCACATACACAATGGGGGAATACACACAAAGGTGGAGGCTGAAAAACAGTTTTTCTCTTCTTAGTTGTGAAAGACAAAAGAACTCTAGTACAAAGAAATAGAAGAACCCTATATGTGGGTCTCAAACCAAGGTGGCATACTAACAGAGCCACGAACTAGTGTAGATAAGGATAGCTGTCATCCAGCTATTATTCGTGAGCGGTGTACCAACCACATATGTAGCTAACAAGTCGGTGACATAAATGCACAACGGTCACCCTGGCAGCTCAATATCTCAACAGGCACACCGCCAACTAGGCTACATGCAAGTGCGGGAAGGCATCCCTTGACTGACCGCACTGAGGGTAGATGGAGCATTTCCCGGGGCAGCCCACTCTCGGGTTGCGAGGCCCCGTTTGGAGCCTTAGATGATCCCAGATGGCCCTGGGCCAAACGGAAACCGTAGGTGAGTTGCTTTGTTTTGTGCATCAGTTCTATCGTATGGTGGGTGGCCTATCGACCCCCAGTCGACCGTTTTGGGCAGACTGGGTCAGTGACCCAATTGAGCCTAATTGACTGCGATTGGTAACTATATAAGAGCAAGCCCATGAAGCCCATTTCAGCACTAGCTATAGCAACCCTTATTCCTTAGCATCCAACCTCCATCTTCCACTATTTCCAGCATGCCATCGAAGCTTCTTTCAGAGGAGTGCACGGTTGGGAGGCAGCGCCATCTATTGTATCAGTTCTACAGTAATCAAATTTTTGATTCTCCATACTATCTTGTTTTCTCTCTTGAGTACGAGATCCTGTTATCTATTGAGCATAGACGTTATGTTATTTTCTTACACTTCCATCTTACATATGTATTTAGCTCAGCCTTTGAATGGGAAAAACAATGGCCAAATAGCACTCCCAAGAGGCTATGACATTGCAGTCTTTTTCTCCATTTTTCTAGGTTTTCTTCCATGACACATATGTGTTTGGCTCAGCCTTTGAATGGGGGAAAAAAAGGGCAAATATTTCTCCAAGGAGCCTATGATATCATGGCATCCTTGGAGACCTGTTTGCCCTTTTTTTTAACCCATTCAAATGCACTCCTTATGTCTTCACCAAAGACCCCCTTTTCTCATTTCCTAATCCACAACCATGACATAGTCACAACAAATGACCTGATTCATTTGTTCTTGGTAAAATGTAAGATTTAGACCCACCAGACCTCAAATGGGGGGGGGGGGAATGCCAAACCGGTCTAAAAGGAGGCCGCAATATTGTGGCCTCCAAGATAATTGTATGACAGTTTTGGGTGGCCATTTGAGAGCTATTAACATTTAAAAATAGATCAAAACATTCTTAATTGTATAAAAAAGGGAAAAAAAATAAGGTAAGTGGGAGGCTGCGATATTGTGGCCTCCTTGGGAGACCCATTTTCCCCTTTTCCTTTAGGTTTTCTTGACTTCATTTTCTTGGACCAGTTTTTATAAGCTCTTCCTATCCACCTTAAGCACCTAGACAATACAAGGTGTTTGCCAACTAAGAGAGTCCTTGTTGTGAACAAATGCACTGATAAAATAAAATCATCTCAAGCACTAAAAAATGAGGCAAAGTTGGGTCCATGAAGGCCGCAATATCATGATCACTTTGAAGGATATTTTGTGTAGCTTTTGCGGTGCTTCAAATTAAAAAAATTCATCAAATTATCCTAACTGACAAGATTTCTACATGGTAGAAACATGAGCAAATAGACTTGCCAAAAGCCTGTGACGTTGCGGTCTTCTTGGAGAGGTATTTGCTAAGTTTTTGAGGTTGTTTGTCTTTTTTGGATTGATGAACAATACCAAGAAGAGGTGTAGAAATAGACATATGTGAGAGACTCAACTAGCTTGTAGAAATGGAGAAGATGCAATCAACAAGCGTAGCAAGCAGAGGGAGGGCTTGTCAGTCGAGCGATGGGAGGAAGGCGCACCAATCAATCCAAGCTATGGGAGGAAGGCCGCACCAAGCAAATGATTGGAACAATTGGTGGGAGGGTGCACCAATGAGTGGGGTAACAATGCCAATGGACGAAGCCTAGAGTGCAAGAGAATCGGGATCAAGGTCAATGAGAGGGAGCAAGGAAGAGCAAGTTAGTATGAGAGGGCGGGGAGTATCCAAGCAGAGTGAGGAGTATGAGTGAGTGAGTGGGGGGGAAGAGCAATCAATTGAGAGGGAGCATGAGCATGGAGAGTGAGCATCATAAGGAAGCATGAGCTATTGAGAAGAAGGGTGAGTAATACGTGTAAGAAGCTAAGTGGTAGCATGCGAGAAGAGTGGAAAATGTGAGGGAGTCAAAGAGAGTTTGAGAGAGTCTGAGAGTGAGGGAGTGTTACAATGAGGGAGTGAGGGGGAGAAAGACTTTACTTAGTGACTTAGTAAGCAAGGGAGTGTGAGAGAGACTTAGTGAGTGAGGGCGTGTTATGTTGAGAATGGTGTGTAAATTGCACCAAAAGGGTTATGGGAAAAATCCTAACCCTAACACTAACCCTAAGAGGTCCATGTATATATTCCTATTTTCCTTGGAATATATTTAGTGTACAGTTAGTATCTTGTGTGCACTCCTCTCTCTCCCTCTCATTTCCATGAACATGGTATCGGAGCCAATGGTGCTCATAAGCCCTTGCAAGTTGTCAAGGTGATAAGCCCTCCATTGAGGAATTCAATCATGAGAGGTTGAGAGAGAAATTTCCGTCTATATTTGAGAGAGTTCTTCATTTCTCTCTTCAAGGTTTTGTGAGAGATCTTCTTTGAGTGATATAGTTGTGAGTGTGAGAGTTTGTGAGAGATTTGAGAGTTCTTATTGGAGAATTTCCATCTAAAGAGAGTTCTACTTTGCACAATGCAAGGTGAAGATGCCGTTTACTAAAGTAGTTGCATGCTCTGTCTTGAGCTTTGTTTCTCGAACACAGTCTAGTCTTGGAGTGCTAAATGGCTTGGCTAGCCTAAGCCTCTGAGCCTACTAGTAACTTTTGCAGTAGTGTTTGGTGAGTAGGAGTTGCTTAACGCAGCTCCATTGAACGGGCTAATGGACTTCAACGGCCCCTTGCCTTCTACGACCTTAGCCAACCATCTCCTTCTATGCCTATCCTCCATAGCCTCAACATTAATAGCTACGACAATGCTCACGGGCTCCTGCAATTGATAGGAGACTCAGTGCTTGAGCTACAATTTGGAATCCACCCGCTTGAAGCTATGGAATAGAGGGCTCAGTCGTGAATCCCAGCTTTTACAGTTTGACGACCACCAATGAACAATGCTCCAATGACCTTCAAACAACGCTTCACGGGCTCACAGTTTCTTCAAGCCACATCTTCAACTCCCACGCAAAGAAAATAGGTCTATAGCTCTAAATGATGTAGCTCTCCATCCAGCTCCACCTTCCACTAATCACCATAGCGGCTCCAACATTGGCCAAAAAGCGCATCTCCAATCGGGGTGACCTAGCAAAGTAGCTGCTCTCAAGGATCCATCGGTGGAAAAATAACCCGTAGCTCTCAGCCTAGCTCCTACTCCTACATGGCTCCAACACCCTTCCACTAAGCTCCATCAATGCATCTTCAATTGTCATTCCAAGCTCCATTGAATCCCGACTCACGCTCATGAGACGGGAAGTCCATAGCCAGAGGCCTCAAATCCAGCAGGTAGAAAAAACCGCCATCTCTATCGTTCTTCACCCCACCATCTTTGCCATGCACATACCTTATCTCACTCTACAATCTCTCTCTTGCTCCCTTTCTACCATGTGGCAGATAGCATCTAATCAGGGTTAGGTGTAGTTAACGCGTGGTTCATAGGCTTGGTCAGATTCCTACCACATTGGCAGCTAGACCATAACCTAGTTTAGTCCATTTTTTGGCACCCTTGAGGTCATATTCTTATTCAAGCTCTATCTTTTGATGTAGGTGGAATTTGGAGCTGCTCCATAAACCAAAATTGCTTGCCAACTTGCACTCTGTGCAGTTGTTACATTAGTTGCGACATTTGTGATTTTTAGTTTGCAGTATTCGCAAAAACCTCTTCATCGGCACCACTCCTAGTCAAATCTCATCCTCTCTGAATGCAACACAAACCAAATGAAGATAAAATCTATTTTGCTACATTTTCATGTCATTCAACGTGTAGACTAGTTATAGGACTAGCTACCTTAGAGGAGATAATCCACAAAAGCCAATCTAAAACCCTGCGAAAAAATTCCCGATTAGTTCTTGAATGGTGTCAATCTCTATGGAACCTATCGTCGGCATTCATCTCACACATATCGACACCTATTCCATTCTTTGACAGAGGGCATATTCACTCTGGGTTCCTGATTCAAGACAGTTGCACCTTTGCATGCACATGCCACATTGTAAAGCCACTAGTTGACTATTTTGGTATTCAATTTTTGCACCACTTCTACAAACCTTGTAAAGCCTTTGGCTATCACTAGCACTTGGTTGCTATTGTATACATTTTTTGATTCTTGGTGCACCATGGTGAAATCACATGATGATTTCATAATTCTTGATCAGAGTAGCAAGCTTGATGATAATAACTATGGCAATTGGAAGTTTAAAATGCTGAACGTTATTTAGTTGAAGAACTTGCGGGACATAGTCATGGAAGATGAAAAGAGACCCGAATCCCAACTTTGGCAACTCCTCTTATTACGGTAGATCAGCAACTAGAGCTCACAAAGAAACCAAAAGAGTGGGATACCGAGGCTCAACTTGCCTTGAATATCATCAATTTCAATGTGAAATATATGATGATCCCTCTTCTTCATGGGCAAAATTTAATTGTACTTGCTTGGAAAGCTTTGGAAAGGAGGTACAATGCCAAATCCATGTTATGTATTCTCTTGTTGGAGAATCAACTAAACAACAATCCAATGTTTCCAAATGAATCAGGTCCTAAATTCTTACTTAGATTGAAGGAACTTGGTGATCATCTCATATCACTTGGACATGAGGTCAAACAAGAAAGACTAGTCTAGCTTGCCATCAATGGACTTGGATCAGATTATGGGCAATTTGTCGCTGCATTAGTCACTTGAGATGCATCTCCAGCATTTCAACTCATGTCAGACATGCTCAAAATAGATTCAAAGAATCATGACACTGCCTTCACATCAAGAGGAGGTGCAAGAGGGTTGTACAGAGGAAAAGGCAAGAACTTTGAACACTCTAGCAACCAAGATAGAGGTTAGTACCAAGGCAGACAATCTCCATCTTCATCGACTCATAGTCATGCTCCTCCTGCTCAAAGGGGGAGAGGTAACTCTAGAAGAGGAGGAAATCGAGGAAGTACTCCTAGCACAAGGGAAATTACAACTATTGCGGCATTCTAGGCCATTGGGATCCAGAATGCAAAAAGAAACAAAGGGATTTAGGCAATGTGGGCCAGTCAAATAGGTCTCACAACCCTCAACGAGGCAATCATCATCAATAGCAATCTATCCACTATGCTTACTATGAAGACAACTCTCAAGACTATCAACACAAAGTCTTGATATCATAGTCTACATCTCAGATATAGAAGGATGAGGACACAAGGTGGTTTGACTCTAGTGTGAGCAACCACATGATACCTGAGAAAGAAAGGTTCTTTGATCTATGTCCCAACCAGACCCAAAAGATAACATCATGATGGGGGATAACAAACCCCACAAAATCAAAGGGATTGGTAGCATACCCTTGCACAGTAATACAAGCACCGCAGGAAGCATTGGAGATGCGTTCCATGTCTCCACAATGGCACAAAACCTTCTCTCTATTGGACATATGACCGAGAGTGATATGGGAGTCATCTTCAACAAGTATGGATGTACCATGAGAGAGCCCAAGAGTCTTGAATCCATCAATATTGCTGAAGATGTCAAGATTGGAAGAATGTTTAAGCTTTCTTCTACCATTCTAATCCAGAGATCCCTAGTAGCTCCTCATCAGAATTAGGATGCCTATTTGAGTACATTGTGGCACAAGAGGTATGGTCACCTCAACTTCATTTAAGCCTTGTAGCCCTCAAAAAGACAAACATGATACAGATGATTCCATAGTTGTACTTTTAAAAAGATATATGTGAGGCTTGTTTCATGAGTAAGCAACACAGACAACCCTTTCAAACATCTTCAACTCAAAGTACCGATGTTCTTCAAATCATTCATTTAAATCTATGGGTCCGACTACTATATCGTCTATTGGCAAGGCTTTGTATTTCATGAATTTCATTAATGATTACTCACGGAAGACTTGAATCTACTTCTTGAAATAGAAGTCTGATGTATTTAACACTTTCAAAGACTTCAAAGCCCTTGTAGAAAAATGGACCAAAAAGTACCTAAAGATCCTTCATTGTGACAATGGAGGTGAATACAAGTCCATAGCATGGCATCACATGTCAGTTCACATGCAGGTATACCCCTCACCAAAATGGGGTTTTTTTTAAAATTATAGGGTGATTGTAGAGTCATCTAGATGCATGCTTGACGAGAAGAATGTTTCAAAACAATATTGGGATGAGGCATGTGACACAGCTCTATACTTGATGAATAGGAGTCCCACGGCTTCATTGCAAGAAATAGTACCAGCAGAGGAATTCATTGGAACTAAGACCTCTAATGGTCATTTGAGAGTATTTGGCTCTCTTTCTTGTGCTCATGTTGCTGATGCACTTAGGACTAAACTTAATATCAAATAAATCAAGTGTGTTTTTCTTGGATATGCTGTAGAGTTGAAGGAATATTGACTCTATGATCTAGTAAGCAGAAGTTGATTATATCCAGGGATGTTATCATTGATGAGGCTTCATCATACTTTGATAGTCTGACTACAATTTCTACTTTGCCTCAGCCAGCATTGCTAGTGATACATCAAATTTCTTTACCTACAGAGTAAGATCGTATGCAATCCATAGTGATCACTTAGAGTAAAGGCAAAGAAAAGGTTCTTGACATAGTGGATACACAGTCATTATTGAGAATCCTGAAAGCTCCACTTCTATTCTCTGAAGATCTACTCACAATTGAAAGACACCTGAGAGGTGGATCTACAATAGCAACTATGCATTCATGGCCAAAGTGATGGAATTTGATGAGACAACCTCCTTCAAACATGTAGTGTAAGTCCCTGAGTGGCAACATGCAATGGATAAAAGAGTACAATGCTCTTCTTAAGAACTAGACTTGGACCTTGACAGACCTTCCTATAGAGAAGAAGCCCATAGGATGCAAATGGGTTTACAAAGTCAAACTCAACTCTGCTGGTGAGGTTGAGAGATACAAGGCTAGGTTGGTAGCCAAGAGAGATGCCCAAGAGCATGGTATAGATTATGAGGAGACCGTTGCACCAATTGTAAAGATGACTACCATCAGGACAACCATAGGTCTTGCAACTCACTTTGATTGGCACATCCACCAGATGGATGTGAAGAATTTTTTCCTCAATGGTTTTCTAGATGAGGAAATCTACATCTCTAGGATATGTTGTTACTGGGATGGAACAAAAGGTCTACAGGTTACAAAAAACACTTTATGGTTTGAAATAGGCTCCTCATGCATGGAATGCAAGGATTGATTCATCATCACTTTTTGACATCTAGTTTTCAACCATTAAATTCAAATCCATCTCTTTATATAAAAAAAGAGTACAGAAGATATCATTCTTGTAGTGCTCTATGTTGATGACTTGATTGTCACCGGCTCCAATGGACATCTCGTCTCAGAGACAAAGAGTCAACTCACCTCAGAGTTTCATCAAGGATATGGGAGAAGTCCATGATTTTATTAGTATAGAAATATGGAGAGATGAGACAGGGATCACACTTTCTCAAGGAAAGTACACTCAAAAGGTACTTAAGCAGTTTCATCTACATGATTGCAAGACAATCCCTACTCATATGGAATGCAATATCAAGTTGTCACCACTTAACACTTCTCCAACTTCATATCCTCTATAGTATAGACAAATCATTGGCAACTTGATCTATTTGACTATCACCAGGCTAGGAATATCCTATGCAGTTGGTGTGCTTAGCTAGTTCATGCATAATCCCAAGAAGACTGATCTCCTTTGCAACAAAGAAAGTACTCAGATACCTTTATGGTACATGGGATCATGGCCTACATTATGCAAGGTCATCCGACTTACACTTTCATGGATACACAGATGCTGATTGGGCAAGAAGTGTAAATGACAGAATATCCACCAGTGGATACTGCTTTAGTCTTGGATTCATAAGCTTTGTCATGGCAAAGCAAGAAGCAACCAAAAGTGGTTTTGTCTTCCACCAAAGTAGATTGTAGAGGGTCCCCAATGCAACATGTGAAGCAATTTGGTTGAGAAGGCTTCTTTCAAATATTGAGATACTTTCTAGAGACCCTATTGTGCTCTATTCACATAATATGAGCAACATTCAGTTGGCAAAGAACCCAATTTTTCATGCCAGAAGAAAACACATTGAAGTGCATTATCACTTCATTCGTGAGAAAGTTCTTAGTGAAGAGATTGACTTGATACATTGTCCGAGACAAGAACAAGTTTCAGATATCTTCACGAAGCCACTTTCCCTTGATCAGTTTGCACACTTTTGACATCAGCTTGGTCTTCGCCAATTTCAACTTAAGAGGGGGAAGTGAAGGTTAATTTGTACACCTTTGTACATCATTTTTCTGCTGGGATATTTTTGCACTCTTGTGCATCCTTTTTTATCTTTATTTTTGTTGTTGTTATGCAATATTCAAAAAATCAAAAAAGTGTGCTTTGTAAAGCACCCTCTTCCTATGCAGTGCAATTTAGGAGGGGAAATTGAGAATGGTGTGTGAAAATTGCACCATAAGGGCTATGGGACAATTCCTAACCCTAACCCTATGGGGTCCATGTATATATTCCTATTTTCTTTGGAATACAGTTAGTATCTTGTGTGCACTCCTCTCTCTCCCTCTCTCATTTCTGTTAACATGTTAGAGGGAGCAAGAATTTACTAAGTGACTTAGTGAGCGATGGTGTGTTAGAGAGAGTTAGTGAGTGGGGGAGTGTTAGAGAGAGTGATACTTTACTTAGTAAGTGACTGTGAGTTTGTGGAGTCTGAGAGATAGAGTGCAGAGTATGTTTTGTGAGAGGGAATGATACTTTACTGAGACTTAGTGGGTGATTGTGGGAGTGAACAAGAGAGTGTGAGACTTTACTAAGAGTTAGAGATTGAGAGAGACTTAGTGAGAATAATATAGTGATTGAGTGGTAGATAGAGCAAAGAGGTATGAGAAGATATAGAGATACTCTACTAAGAATTGGAAAGTGAGAGATGGCAAATGCTTTAATCATAAGGACCAAGAGATAGCAAGTGGTGGAATAAGAATGGCTAGTTGCTAGGATGGTGCTTAATATATGTAATTAAATCCATTGCAAAAATGGATCTTGTGCTCAAATTCTTTGCACAATTTTTTTTTTTTGCTGAAACTTCTCTGCTGTGCGTTTATTGCCCGCATTGCTTATTCTCGAATAGATTTGTGGACGCTTAAAAACATAAATGTGCTCCCGCTACATGCTTCTTGATGATAGATAAAGCTAGGTACGAATCTGTGGTTATGTGCCTATCATGCCACTTTGGAAATTTTCTCCACTATCTTCTTTGGACTCCTTGTCTCCTTGTTCAAAGATCCATTGTCCTCACAATTTCACCTTCAATTTTCTCTTTTGTTTCCGCATTCTCTCCCTTGAGTGTTTGACTCACAATACCTTTGGTGCTAATGGATTTCCTATTTGTAAACAAACATGGGGTCCACGAGTTGCAAATTAGATATGACTCTCTTGTTTGCAAGGTTTCACTCTTGCATGTTAGAGACTTATTTGGGCTCCAAGATGGGAACATTGTTCTCCAAAAGGAGATGGAACTAGAGGATGTTGGGATCATTCATCAACCAACGGCACTCAATGGTGAAGATTTTGGATTCAAGCTAGAGCCAATGCCTAATTAGCATCCTCCTTAGTCATGCTTCAAGAACCAATCACATCAAAGAACACAGTGAGTGCACTCAACTTCCTCGAGAGCCTCCCACTCCATAGTGCTTTGCATGTTGCTTTATTGAGTGCTAAAAGTATAGAAGAGGTGTTGAAGTTGCCAACAATGTACAAATGGTTATGTTGTATTTGCACTTCCACCTTCTTCTCATAGATCTCCAATGGTTGGCAGGGATCAAAAGTCTGATGGCCATGTTTGGACACTTTACTCCACAAGCATGCAGGACTCTTTCAATGGAATAGTCCAAATAAGTAGATGTGTAGGATATTTGAGATGCTATGATTTTGACTATTCTTAAATGGACCAAATTAAGCTTTGTAACAAGACACATTGGAAGGGAAAATTGAGAAATGCATGTCCAGTAGGCCCGATTGATAGAGAATGTGGTGCCTTGGTTTGTGTTCATTGTGGTGAGATACCAGTATGTGTTGTGCAATGTGATGCTTTTATCTACCATTTCATTCCACATAACCGAGAACACACTACAAGGTGTGTAGTGCACGTGGGTGTTCATGAGCATTTGGTGGATGAATGTTGTAGTCGAGACAAAAAAAAACACGTGGATGATATTATATCAGAGCATGAAAAACAGAACCTCTCAGCATCATTCAAAAATATTGAGGCTAGTGTTGCCAAATATATTATCATGGAAATGTTGATTGGTGGAAAAGAGGATGCTAAAAAGGAGATGGATGAGACTAGTTTCCAAGAGGTTCTTATGAGTATTACACCATTGTCAAAAGAAGATGAATTCAGAGAGCTATTCAGTCAATTAGACATGGAATTGAAGGCATGGACAATGGGATTGATTCAATATTAGATTTGAAAAGGCATTGCAGATATCCATTCCTAAAATGTATTCTTTTTCATGGCCAAATATTAGATGATCAACAACCTCATGTCTTTAAGATGTTCACTTTTGGTCTGGATCAAGACTTGTGGATCAAGACTTGACTTGGTGAACAACATGAGACCTGATGGAAGCTTGGGTGAGCAATGGTTGCATTTTGATCAAGTCCACCAAGTAAGAGGATGGTCCACCACGAGTGCCCATGTCTATGTCCCATTCATTAGAGAGCTCTTGAAAATTGCTACATGTGAATTCAAGGTTGATGACAATGGTGCACAGATAAAGTTTTGGCAACTGCTTAATGAACAGTTAATAAAGAATGGGTTCCCTTTACAAGAATTTAGATGTTTCATGGCCGATGGTGCAAGAGCAACGCTATATAGCGACGGGGTTTAGGGCAGTTGATCTAAGAAGAGAGGGAAGGAGCTCATGGGTGGCTATTCTTTGGATCTTAATGGATTTCCTTGAATTTTGTGTTGTGATTTTGGAGGTGTGCAGATGGAAGGGACGAGTGAAAGCTTGTCAGATGATGCACCAATGCTCTAGAGTGCAAAGTGGCTTACGGAGAGGTTGTATTGTCATTGCACTCATTGCAAGCGAGAAGTACGACATCAATGCCATATTGTCATGTGCCACTTAAGGATGTATGGGGAGGAGCCCAAACCAATACCCACTGTTGGTGGTGCACATGGTTACTAGATCATCAGAAAGTCAATGCTATTTGAGTTTCTGATTAATATTGCATGCGTACACAACATGAAATCTTGAGACAAGGTCTTATATTTACACAAAACCTTGAGATAGGATGAGGAGGGTGGTGAGTGTGGTGTGCGTATACCTTCACACTTTGAGGAGTATAGTCTCCCGGATGTGCCAGATGATGACGAGGGTATGGTGGACATGATGGTTTCTATTTTTAGGGGCAATGCACGTGATGTCCAAGTTTGAGGCCATGTACATGGTATTTTTGATAGAGGAGTTACAGATCTTATGGCCATGATTGCGGGTCTTTGATATTTCCAGAGCTCGTAGACATAGCAATGACATTTTTGCGTGGAACACATTGATTAAAAGAGAGTCACGTATGATTGTGGAGTCATGGCTAACTTTACACAAGATAGCCAAGCAAGTGCTTCGGATACCAATCTTCTCTCCCCGTAGTTGGATTATTGTGGGACCATACAAAAAATCTATAAAATTGATTTCATACGATTTAGTATTTTCATTCTTGATGTAAAATGATTTCGAACTATTTACGACGGTCTTTGTTCTTCCTAAGCATTGTGAGCAGGTGCATACTAATGATTTAATTAATTGAATCTTTCATTTTTAAAGATCAATTGGTACATGTACTTAAGCATAGTTTCATATAATTGATGGCATTTGGCACCCATCTTCAATATAGGTGGTTTCTCATCTGGATCATTCTGATCCAAGATGGTGGTACGTGATCCAAGTTGCACCACGAAGTAAGCAAATAAATTTGAAGATAGAGATTTGGATATGCAGATGCCACTACCAATGCCGAATCCAAGTGGTCTAGATGGATCTAGCAAAGAAGATGAAGATCACAATATGAGCCAAGAGGGATGTGCATAATGACATCATATGGGAGGAAGATGGAGATCATGATATTGAGGAAGAAGATGACAATCATCAAGAATCACCCGACTTTATTGAAGAAGATGATCAAGTCTATGGTGAATGTACGATGCCAGAGTATGATGATGATATAGGAGATCAACTCGGTATAGAGTTGGAGATAGACTTGTTTGGCGCACTCTAGACTTGGCTCAGGATGAAAAGCCGTTGATGTGAATGCTCTTCATTGACTTTTTTCATCTCAAATGTGGACATGAATATATGAGCTTCAAAATTGATGTACATGCTCTTGTACTTTTATTCTTTCAAAGGATCAAACATGTATGAAAAGAATTTTTTTTTGGCATTGGGTAAAACTATCTTTAAAGATCGGTATGGGAAAAAATACTCTGTAAAATGTCGCTCTATAATGACCTTATACAAGTCTGGAAAGTGTCGCTATATAGCGACACTTTTTAAGCCTGCTTTGCATACTGATGATTAGTGCCCTGCATGTGCTAAACGTCGGAATAAGGCCCATGTGTAGTAGTGGCCCATGTGATGCCAACACATGTCACATCTATCCTCTCTTCTCTCATAATACTTGCTGCTCACTATGCTTGATGGATTTGCACTCCTTTGAACTTTCGAAATGGCACTTGTGTTATCTATATTAGAGCCCTTGAGATAATCCTAGAATTATACAATGTTTCTTCCAAACCCCCAAATGGCTCTTATGTTATCCTTCTTGGTAGTGGGCTTGGTCGCCTTAACAAAAGCTTCGCTAGCCTAAGAAAACGATTTGCTTAGTGCATGCTCTAGTGGGAAGCAGATCAAAGAGAATCACTTCAGCCTTAGTAGAGGATTTGTCTAGTACCTACTCTGGTAGAAAGTAGACCAGAGAGAATCACTTTGTTGTGGCTCCACGACATCCCTTACCAAGTATACCATGCCCTCCTACCGTATTAAAATAGCCATGTCATCACATCGCACTTTACAGATGATCTGAGCCAAGAGAGTGTATCATCCAAATAATCATGAGCCCTCTTAATGAGCCCAAAACCTATTGTTGCACAAGAAAATGCATTTTTCTTGGTTTAGGATTAACTGTGAGAAGCATTTAGGATTAACTGCAAGAAGCACTACAATAGCTCCAAGAACTAGCATGTTGGTTGCAATTAAATACGTTTAGAAAAACATAATTTAAACTGTAACCAGAGCGATTGTTGCACAAGGAACTGTAAAATTCTTACTCTTACTATAGTGTGAAAATGGTTCTAAAGAAGCACAAATGGCATAATTTTTCCCTCATTTAGGATTTACTGAGGTAGTGCAACCAGTGTGGTCATAGGACTACAATAGCTTCAAAAAAGAACTACATTTTCCTTAGTTCAAAACTGAAATAACACTAAAATAGCTCCAAGAACCAGCATGGCAGTTGAGTGATTGTTGCACAAGGACTAAAACAAGGCTAAATTATCTCCAAAATAGGATTACATTTTACTTGTTTTTTAACTAAAATAGCTCCAAGAGCTAGCATAGTGGTTGCAAGGAAACTATCCAAAAATGCAATTGTCAATATGACCCTTGAGGGGTCCCCTTAGGGGCAAGGGCCATATCGACATGCCACTGGACAATATGGCATGCCATTGGACAAATATGGCATGTTGATATGGCCCTTGCCCTTAAAGGGGACCTCTCAAGGGCCATATCAATATGAAAGGGGACCCCTCAAGGGTAATAAAATACATTTTCCTTGGTTTAAGAACCAGCATGATGATCATTCCAAGCCAACCTTACCACCTTGTTAGTGCGGTGGTCTAGGTGGTTACACAAGCAAACTCCAAGGACCTATACAGAAGTCGCTCCATGCCAACGTCATTGCTCCAAGAACCAATACGGTGGTTGCTCCATGACAACGTCACCATTCGAACCAATGCAGTGTGCAATGACAAGTGGCAAAGTTACTAATGATAGGTGGCACGTGGCAAAGCTGTGCGATGTAGTCAACCTAGAGACTGCACTATGTGAAGGAGGGTAGAACAACACACTACTACACATGGATCCTATTGCGATGTTTACGTACCGACTTTTAGCGCCCGCTTAGCGTTAATCATCGGTATGAAAAGCGGGTTTCGTAAATATCGCTATATAGTGACTGTTGCTGAAAGTCGCTATATAGTGACACTAATACAAAATATTATAGCGACGTTTTTACAGAGAGGTTTTTTTTTTTTTACAAGCCTTAAAAGTTAGTTTTTTCCAATGACAAATTTTTTTAAATTTTCATACATGTTTGAGCTCATAGAGAATAAAAAAATGAGAGCATGTACATCAAGCCTTTGAAGCTCATATATTCATGTCCAAGTTTGAGATGAGAAAAATCAAATAAGAGCATTTACATCAACTGTTTCATCTTGAGCCAAGTCTAAGGCGCCAAGCAAGTCTATCTCTAACTCTATACCGAGTTGATCTCCTATATCATCATCATACTCTAGCATCGTACGTTCACCTAAAAGTATTTGATCATCTTCTTCAATAAAGCTTAAGTGTGGTGATTGATCTTGATGATTGTTGTCTTCTTCGTCAATATCGTGATCTCCATCCTCCTCCCGTGCGATGTCATTATGCGCATCTTCCTCTTGGCTCATATGGTGATCTACATCTTCTTCGCTAGATTCATCAATTGGATCCGGCATTGGTAGTGGCATCTCCATATCCACATCTCGATCTTCAAAAATTTGCTTACTTCGTGGTGCAACTTGGATCACGTATCACCATCTTGGATCAGAATGATCCAGATGAAAAACCACCTATATTGAAGATGGGTGCCAAATGTCGTCAATTATATATATATCAATGGACTTTAAAAATGAAAGCTTCGACTAATTAAATCATTAGTATGCACCTGCTCACAGTGCTCAGGAAGAACAAAAGTATCACTTTCATCGGTCCAATGTTTGGTGGAGTCTAGTGCAAAGAGACCGCTACTATCTTTTCTCACTGTCACATGGGGACCGTTGTAAGTAGTTCTAAACCATTTTACATCAAGAATGAAAATAGTAAATCGTCTGAAATCAATTTCATAGATGTCGCGTTATGGTTCCACAATAATCCAACTGTGAGGAGAGAAGATTGGTATCTGAAGCACTTGCTCGGCTATCTTGTGTGAAGTTAGCCATGACTCCATAATCATACATGACTCTCTTTGAATCGATGCGTTCCATGCAAAAATGTCATCCATATGACCATAATGCACTGTACTTTTTGTACTGTAAAAGAGAATCATTAAAACAATGAAGATGCACCTATTTTATAGCATATATTGCCACAAATAATTACTTAATTACGTCAAGAGATAAGAAACTTACATGCACCATACATCCAGATGATAACTCCCGCTCGCGCTCGTTTATTGTCTCTCCATCACGTTCGGCTTTACGTAGAGCCAGTTGTAGCCAATCAAGTGACATGTGAGTAGGGAGAAGAGCTAGATCTCGTGGATATGGTTGTGATCGCCTGTACATTACTCTGAATCTCATCCTTGCATTTATTCTTTCTGCTTTGGCCACTTCATATCTCTCAATCCACTTCTGCATCTCAGGGCTATTGAGGATACAAAACTTATTGAATTTCTCCATTTGCTCTTCGCTCATCTTTCTTTCAATCCCTTTTCCTTGGGGAACCTCACCAATGATGCGATCATCATCCTTGTTGTGCCAAGCTTGCGGCATATCAGGATCCGTGGATGCAAGAAACTCTGTGATATATACTAATGACTCTTGCACAAGCCATCCCTCTGCCATGCTTGCTTCCGGTCTTGCTCTTTGTCTTACAAACCCCTTTAAAGTTTTCATAAACCGCTCGAGAAAAAACATCCATCGATTATGAACGGTACCTGCTATAGCCACCTCATCAACTATGTGCACAAGCAAGTGGACTTGAGTTGTCATAATGCTTGAGGGAAAGTGCTTCTCAAGCAAGCATACAGCTTCGATGGATTCCACCCTAGCCTTCTCGATGCTCGATATAGAGATCTCTTTTTGAGATATCCACCTATTTCACATGTCCATGCATATGTAAGATATTTGAGATATCCACCTATTTCACATGTCCATTAAGAAAATACATAATGCGATTTGATAGTAAGCATACCTCACAATACCACAGATCTTGAATATAGCATTTCTAACATCTTCTTGTAAGCACCCTTTTATTGTAATTGGGAGGATGAACTATCAAAGCAACAATGAAGTCATGTCAACAATATAACATAATAATAATTACGCTAACGCATCACTATTATCGGTACACTAATTCTACTTAGAATACCTGTAAGACCTTGTGCCAATCATGGGACTTGAGGCCACTAAGCTTATTGTCCTTTGAAAATGCTCCTTTCAAGCAATGCATGTACCCTGTTGGTGTTTGAAAAGAGGCAATGTCTGCCTTGACCACTGCCTCCTCCCTCGTAGAGAGGATCCACGTTGCTTTCAGGAGGACAACTTTTCCCAAAGCATGCACTTGGGGCCACAAACGAGACATCCTATTCATAGCACACAAGTCTTCTCGCACTCCTCTCGAGTCCTTGGAACCAACCAAGTGTGCCCAAATAGTAGCCCCCACATTCTTGAAGATATGCATGGGATCCAAGAGATGATTGATTTGTAACTGACCCCAATAAGGAAGCTCGTGAAAGATCGATAGCCTCTTCATACCAGGAGGAGGCTCCTCTCCATTTGCCCTCCAAGCTTGAATCCAATCACTTGCCTTCAAATATGATGGTGGGGGATCAAGATGACCTCCATGTGTGAGATGGTCGAGCGGAAGGTATCGAGCATGACCTTCATAAACATTTTTCCTCATATGTTTGGAGTAGCGTGCAAGCGATTTCAGAGCCGGTCCACAAACAGGACAAGCATGGTACCCACTTGTAACAAGTCCTGCATGCATGCATGAATGTGTTAGTACAAGACATGCGTGCAAAAGAGAGTAAAAAAAGCATAATCCCTCATTGTACATGTAAAGACACAACCACGTAACTGCGCACTCTCCATATCCTGGGTAGTCATGCATGGTCCACATCAAGATACCCCTGACCAAAATATCATTGGTATGTCTAGGAGCTCTAGAAATATCAAAGACCTACACTCCTCTCCATAATATCTATAACTCCTCTATCAAAGGTGCCATGTACACGTCCATGTTTTTTGCCTTGTACTTTCCTGGCACAAGTAGTGCAAGCATGAGGTGTCCCTTTTTTATTGTTAGCCATGGTGGGATATTGTAATTCACCACGACTATGGGCCATGTCGACCAAGATGTGGAGCGTAACCCGAAAGGATTCACGCCATCCATGGCTAGTCCAAGATGTAAGTTGCGTGGCTCCCTCGCAAAGTCCGGCCACTGATTATCTATGTGCTTCCAAGCTACACAATCTGCGGGAATCCTCAATGTGTGATCAGTGGACCGATGAGATGCATGCCATGTCATCATGGATTTGCATTGAAACATGTGTTGTATTCTTTCAATGATGGGAAAGTGTCTTAAGACCTTTACCGGTATCCACTCACCCTGCAAGTCATCTCTATATCGTTGTTCCCCACACTTTGGACAACTAGCCAAATCTCCATGCTCACAACAAAAGAGAATACAATCATTACGGCAAGCATGGATGGTATCATAATCCATACCCACCATTGTTAGCATCTTTTTCGCTTCATGTCTTGATGTGGGCATGGTATTTGGTGCAGGCAACATCTTCTAGAGAAACCTATGACAAAGACACTATCCAAATGATGATTCTCAAAACAAACAATATCCAAATAATGGGTCAAATTAATGCAAGGGCTAACCTCATTAAGGTCGAGACACTTGTATCTGACCACCCATACTGTACTTGTAGTTTCAAGATTGAGAGACAAGCACATAGTTTAGACATCCTAGCACCCTCGTACAATTGTGTTGATTGCAACTCTCGCATTTTGACCTCAGACTCTGACATCACATGTACGTGGGATGTAGTGCCCCTAAAAATGGAATCCATCATGTCGACCATACCCTCGTCGTCATCCGGGAGACTATAGTCTTGCTGAAAGTGAGAAGGTATATGTGTACCCTCGTCACCCTCCTCATCCTGTTTTAAGATTTCGTGTAAATATAAGATCTTCTATTTCCTGGTATACAATAAGATTGCGAACTTAAATAGCTTTGACTTACCGACGATCCATCAACATGTGCAACACCAATGGGGGGTACTGGCTCCGGCTCCTCCCCATACATCTGCAAGTGGCGCATGATAATACGACGTTGATGTTGTACTTCTTGCTTGCAATGAGTGCAATGATAGTATAACCTCTCCGTAAGCCACTTCATGTGAAGATAGTGGGAGAGAGGGAAGGAGTCTCACTTGCAGCTTTCTCACATACACAATGGGGGAATACACACAAAGGTGGAGGCTAAAAACAGTTTTCCTCTTCTTAGTTGTGAAAGCCAAAAAGAACTCTAGTACAAAGAAATAGAAGAACCCTATATGTGGGTCTCAAACCAAACTCAACTACCTAAGGTGGCATACTAACTGAGCCATGAACTAGTGTAGATAAGGATAGCTATCATTTTGCTATTATTTGTGGTCGGTGTACCGACCGCATCTCTAGCTAACAAGTCGGTGACAGAAATGCACCTCAATGTGCTTTGTTCTAGCATGATAGACTAGGTTATTTACCAAGTGTATACTTCTCATGTTGTCACAATAAATGACAACTGGCCCATCTGTAGACTGATGCATATCATAGAGTAGCTTATGCAACCAAGCTACCTCACATGCAGCCATTGCTGCACCCCTGTACTCAGCCTCTGTGCTCGACAAGGCAACTATAGGCTGTTTCTTGCTGCTCCAAGTGACTGCAACACTCCCAAAAGAGAACACATATCCACTGGTAGATCGTCTATTAGAAATACTACCAACCCAATCAGCATCAGTGTATCCGTGCAACTGTATCTGAACCCCAGCCTCATAAAATAGTCCATACTGCAATGTGGACTTCACATACCTGAGTATGCATCTAGCCCCATCCAAATGCGGTTTCCTTGGAGCCTGCATGAACTGACTTACCGACCCAACAGCATAGCTCAAATCTGGCCTGGTAATAGTCATGTAAATCAAACTTCCTACTATGCGTCTGTACATAGTAGGGTCTTCCAAAAGCTCAACTGCATCTACCCTCAGCTTCACATTCTGCTCCAAAGGAACTGAAATAGGCTTACAACCTGTCAACTTTGGATAGCATGTCCAGTCCATACTGCCTCTGCAAGAGCTGTATCCCACTTGGTGATCTAATCACCTCAATGCCCAAGAAATAACGCAGCTCTCCCAAATCCTTTATCTCAAACTTCTGCCTCAATAGCATTTTCACATGAAGGATATCTTCATCACTATCACCTGTGATGATCAAATCATCAACATAAATGACAAGCAGCATAATCCCTTTCTCTGTTTTTCTCACATAGAGCGAGAAATCTGCCTTGGAAATCTGAAAGACAATAGTGACAAGATACTGTCCTATCTTGTCAGACCATGCTCTAGGTGCTTGCTTCAAGCCATACAAGGATTTCTTCAACCTGCAAACAAACTCAGGATGAATAGCATGAACATAACCTACTGGCTGCTCCATAAAGACCTCTTCTTGCAAATCACCATGCAAGAAGGCATTCTTTACATCCATCTGATGTAAAGACCATCCCTTTGATGCAGCCATAGCAATAGCTGCTCTTACGGTTGCCATCCTTGCAACCGGGCTGAAAGTTTCTTCATAATCAATGCCATATGTCTGTGCATACCCCTTGATAACTAATCTTGCCTTGTATCTATTCACAGAACCATCTGCATTGTGCTTGATCTTATAAACCCACTTATAGCCAATTGCATTCTTGTCTCTAGGCAAAGGCACCAATTCCCATGTAGCATTTGCATCCAAGGCATCCATTTCTTCATCCATGGCTTTCTCCCATTTTTCATTTCCCATGGCTTGCTCAAAAGAAGTGGGTTCTGATTCCTGTATCACTTTGACCATATAAGCATAGTGAATGGCTGTAAATCCATCATATTTTAGCCTATCCACAAGATACCTAACCCTGGTAGACCTGCGCAAAATAGGCTCACTTCCAGGTGCTCTCAAAACATCCCTGGTCTTCCTTACTCCAGGTGTAACAACAGAAGGAATACCCAACTCATCATCAATGCTCTGCTCTGACCCACTGGATTCACCATCCACATAAGAGTGACCTGCATTCACATCAAACATGGGCTGATCTACCTTATCCTTTCCTTTTTATGATACTTGCGTACCACTATCTGCATTGCTTTGAGGAGATTCTCCTAATCTCAATCTACCTGTCCATGGCGAAGTATGTGAACCACTGCTAGAGGACACTGTAGGTCCACTAATATTTTGTGATTGTTGCCGTTAATTTTTGTGCAGCATTACCATTTTGTGCATCTACATCAATCATCACATTTACTGGTCTATACCAGCTGCTCATCTCATCAAAAACAACATCTCTACTCACTGTGAACTTACGTGTAGAAGGGTTATAGCATCTATACCCTTTCTGCTGCAGAGAATAACCAATAAAGATGCACTTCTCAGCCTTTGGATCCACCTTGGACCTCAACTCATTTGGCACATGAACATAGGCAATGCAACAAAAAATTTTCAAATGAGAAATATCTGGTTTCCTACCAGTATACATCTCCTCTGGCGTCATGCCATGTATTGCTGCAGTGGGAGTCCTGTTCATTATATAAACTGCTGTAGCAACTGCTTCAGCCCAATAATAATCTGGTAGATCTTTTTCATTTAGCATGGCCCGAGATACCTCTCCAATATGCCTGTTTTTCCTTTCTGCAATTCCATTTTGCTGTGGGGTATGACTGCATCAATATTGCTGCTTTATGCCATGCTCTTGCAGGAACCTTGCAAACTCATTTGAGAGGTACTCTCCCCCTCCATCTGACCTTAGGCATTTTATTTGCAGGCCTGTTTCTTTTTCAACCATAGCTTTAAAAGCTTTGAAGTGCCCAAACACTTCACTTTTCTTTTTCATAAAATACACCCAAAGTTTTCTGCTGAAGTCATGAATAAATGTGACAAAATAGTGACAGCCTCCAATAGATGTAGCTTTAGTAGTCCATACATCAGAGTGGATTAATTCCAATGGCTTTTTACTCTCTTGAACATGCTCAGGAAATGGTTTCCTTGCCTATTTTCCAAATTGATAGGCTTCACACACCTTATGCATTTCTGCAACCTTGAATTTAGGCAATCCTGCAACAATATTTTGGGCCTGCATGGATTTAAGTCACTGTACATTAACATGACCAATGCGTTTATGCCAGATATCAATATCTACAACTACACCGGTCCCATGTGCAAACATTGCTGCACTCAATTTAGGCATGTCCGCATCCAGCGTAAACATCCTGCCTTTCTTCTTTCCTTTTGCTATCAAGCGACCATTATTTTTCATATCCTCAACAAAGCATCCATGAGGATTGAATCTGACCTGCAAGCCCTGCCCAACCATTTGACCAATAGAAACTAGGTTCTTGGTGATGTTCGGGACATGAAATACATCAGACAAGTATTTCTTTTTCCCATCCTGCATAGACAAAGGAATTTTGCCAATCTGCACAATAGGATGTGCAGTATCATCACCAGTCTCCACAAATCCTGGTTTTTCCATTTTCCTTGCATCCTGCATCCATTCAGCATGACCTGTCATGTGGTTTGATGCACTTGAGTCAACATACCACACATCATTGCTTTCTTCTGCACTTGTCACAGAATTTGTCATATGCTGTACCATAAACAAATGTTCATTTCTGTCATCACCCTGTCTACTAGAGGATGCATAATTGCCTTGCTGCAATTTTCCATTCATAATGTCATTCTGCTTTTTGTAGCAGTCTTTAGCCATATGCCCCATTTTACCACAGTAGTAGCATTCAACATTGCTGTTTGCATTTTGGCCTCTCTGCCATCCACCACGACCTCTTTGGCTCCCCCTGCCTCTAGAGTTACCACGTCCTCCTGCATAGGACTGGTTTTCTTGAGTTTGCTGCATATTCTGATTTCTACCACGGCCTCCCGATCAGCCTCCTCTACCTTTGCCTCTACCCCTTCCAACATTTGAGTAGAAGACAGTTTCTTTTGAGGTTCCTCCTGAAGAAGATGCACCACCATTTCTTTGCTCTTCAGAAATTAGAAGAGCAATCAACTCCTCAAAATCAGGAAATTTTTCACGGACGGCAATGGATGTCCGGAACTGTGCATAATCCTTTCCTAGACCATTCAAGGTCACAGAAACTAAATCGTCATCATCCACTGGCAACCCAATGGAAGCAAGTGCATCCGCAATTTTCTTCACCTTCATGTGGTAGTCATTGATGCTCATATTTTCTCTCTGCACATTGTGCAGCTCCTGCTTGAGCTGCATTTTCCTGGCCTATGTATTTGTGCTGTACATTTTAGCCAAAGTATCCCATGCCACCTTTGGCGTACTTGCATCCTGAATATGCACAATCATTGAATCTGAAATACTGATAGACAGCCAGTACATAACTTTTCTGGCTCTCGCATGCCATCCTTTAAATGCCTGCATTTCCTATTGATTGGGAACATTAGGAAGAACTAGTTCTTCTTCATTTCCAGTAATGAACTCCCAGTAGCCTTTTCCCATAAGGAAATTCGTCATTCTAGATTTCCATGCTTGGAAGTTATTCTTGTCAAGCTTTTCAGTGACAATCTGTGAAAGAGAATCAGACACCATTACAGAACACTGCAAAATATTCTGTCACTGCAAAAAACACAGCTTTTGCCTCTCCAAGGGCAAATCTGTGAACCTGACGAAAGTGGTTTTTTTTTACCACACAGTCACTTCCTAGTGACGATTTTGCATCAACAGGCAATAAGGATGATTCTGCAACTCCCAATATCTCTGCACACAGGCATATGATGCAATTTCTGCGGTAACTTTTCACCGACCTGCAGAACAGTGGTCGCACAGCAAAAATAGGGCCTTTTTCTGAGTGCCTGCGGAGAACTTCCGCCTCCAAAACGGGCCCCGAAATGACCTCGAATCAAAAAAATAAAGTCACCATGGGCTTTGCCCTCTCCTGCAGCATATAATGCCCTCTCGCCACACCGCAAAGGGCGTCTCAATATGAGACAGTGCACTCTTGCACTTCCGGTTGTGCTACCTGCAGAGATTTGCTCCCAAACTCGAAAAAGGAAAGCAACACTAGTCCTCTTACTAGGACACTGTGAACTTGGTTTGCTTTCTTGAGCTCCTTACCACGAACAAGGCTCTAATACCATGTGAAGATAGTGGGAGACAGGGAAGGAATCTCACTTGCAGCTTTCTCACATACACAATGGGGGAATACACACAAAGGTGGAGGCTGAAAGCAGTTTTCCTCTTCTTAGTTGTGAAAGCCAAAAAGAACTCTAGTACAAAGAAATAGAAGAACCCTATATGTGGGTCTCAAACCAAACTCAACTAACTAAGGTGGCATACTAACTGAGCCACGAACTAGTGTAGATAAGGATAGCTGTAATTCAGCTATTATTCATGGGCGGTGTACCAACCGCATCTCCAGCTAACAAGTCGGTGACATAAATGCACAACGGTCACCCTGGCATATTGCGAGTGGAGCTCGATATCTCAACACTTCGTGCTCCCGGGCGTTGGCGCATCATCGGATGAGCTTCCACTCATCCCTTCCATCTACACTTATAAAATCACAACATAAGCATGAAGAGGAGATATTGACAATTATAAAATAGAATGTTTGAGCTTCTCTTGAGGCCACATTAAAAAAGTGACAGTAAGGGTCGCTATATAGCGATGTTTTCCTCTGTTCCGTCGCTACATAGCGACGTTTTTAATTAAAACGTCTCTATATAGTGACGAATAAGCGTCGCTATATAGCGACACTGTGGGTTAAAACCCGAAACACTAAATGTGCAACGTTTTCTTCAAAATATTCCCTAATCTCTCAAGTAAGCGACCCAAAATCTCCTCCCACCTATTTTTGACGACCTCCCACCTATTCCAAGCAACCTCCCACTCTATTTTCCACTCCTCACCCTTCTCCTACCTCTTGTACTCCCTCTCTATACTTTTCCCTCTTTGGTTTCTTGAAAGAAAGTTCTTCAAGAGGTGAGTTTGTTTCAACAATGTAGGTTGTTTCTTTGTTAGCTTTAGTTTTGTGAGTGTTTCTTCTTGTATTGCTAAACCTGTAAACTAGTTTTCATGCTTGTTTTGAAAGGATTGAAACAAAAAACAAGATTTCAAGAAAGAAAGAAAACTCACCTCTTTTTTCTATATTTCTCTTCCTTCTCTTTCTCCTTGTCTCCTCAATCTCCTCCTTTCCTTGTCTCCTCAATCTCCTCCCTTCAAGAAGTTGCTTTTGTAATCTCCTCCTTCCACTAACATCTTATTTGAAAAAATGGTTTGTTTTCTCTCTTTTGTAGGGCCAGTCCACTACACCGAGCGGGACATACTTTTTCAGGTAAGTGCTTTCTCTTTTTTGCATTTATTATTTTTGTTATTTGCATTGTCTTGCAGCTAGCGCCTTAAGCGCTAGCTGCAGTGATGGGTGTAGGAACCCTCTCTTCCCCTCCCACTCTTTCCTTCTTCCCCCTTCTCTTATTCTCCTTTTTCCGCCTTCTCTTTTTTCCCTCTTCTCTTATTCTCTCTTTCCCCCTTCTCTCTTTCCCCCTCATCTCTTTTCCCTTCTCTCTTTTCTTTCCCTCTTATTCTCTATTTCCTTTCCCTCTTATTCTCTTATCCTTATGCTTCTCTCATTCCCCCTTCTCTCTTTCCCCCTTCTCTATTTCCCCCTTCTCTCATTCGCATAAGCTCATGCTCATGCATGAGCATAAGCATGAGCTTATGCTTATGCTAATGCATGAGCATGAGCTTATGCTTAAGTTTCCACATGAGAAGGAGCTTATGCTTATGCTCATGCATGATCATGAGCTTATGCTTAAGTTTCTGCATAAGCTCATGCTTATGTGTGAGCTTATGCGGAAATAGAGAATGAGAGAAGATTATGCTTCTCTCATTCTCTATTTCCGCATAAGCTCCTTCTCTTTTTCCGCATGAGCATAAGCATGAGCTTATGCTCATGCATGAGCATGAGCTTATGCTTACGTTTCCGCATAAGCTCATGCTTATGCGTGAGCTTATGCGGAAATAGAGAATGAGCATAAGCTTATGCTTATGCTCATTCTCTATTTCCGCATAAGCTCACGCATAAGCATGAGCTTATGCGGAAACGTAAGCATAAGCTCATGCTCATGCATGAGCATAAGCTCATGCTTATGCTCATGCGGAAAAAGAGAAGGAGCTTATGCGGAAATAGAGAATGAGAGAAGCATAAGCTTCTCTCATTCTCTATTTCCGCATAAGCGCTTATGCGGAAATAGAGAATGAGAGAAGCATAAGCTTCTCTCATTCTCTATTTCCGCATAAGCGCTTATGCTTCTCTCATTCTCTATTTTCGCATAAGCTCCTTCTCTTTTTCCGCATGAGCATAAGCTCATGCTTATGCTCATGCATGAGCATGAGCTTATGCTTAAGTTTCCGCATAAGCTTATGCTTATGCATGAGCTTATGCGGAAATAGAGAATGAGAGAAGCTTATGCTTCTCTCATTCTCTATTTCCGCATAAGCTCCTCTTTTTCCGCATGAGCATAAGCATGAGCTCATGCTTATACTCATGCATGAGCATGAGCTTATGCTTAAGTTTCCACATAAGCTTATGCTTATGCGTGAGCTTATGCGGAAATAGAGAATGAGAGAAGCTTATGCTTCTCTCATTCTCTATTTCCACATAAGCTCCTTCTCTTTTTCCACATGAGCATAAGCATAAGCATAAGCTCATGCTTATGCTCATACATGAGCATGATCTTATGCTTAAGTTTCCGCATAAGCTCATGCTTATGCGTGAGCTTATGCAGAAATAGAGAATGAGAGAATCTTATGCTTCTCTCATTCTCTATTTTCGCATAAGCTCCTTCTCTTTTTCCGCATGAGCATAAGCATGAGCTCATGCTTATGCTCATGCATGAGCATGAGCTTATGCTCAAGTTTCCGCATAAGCTTATGCTTATGCATGAGCTTATGTGGAAATAGAGAATGAGAGAAGCTTATGCTTCTCTCATTCTCTATTTCTGCATAAGCTCCTTCTCTTTTTCCGCATGAGCATAAGCATAAGCATAAGCTCATGCTTATGCTCATGCATGATCATGAGCTTATGCTTAAGTTTCTGCATAAGCTTATGCTTATGCATGAGCTTATGCGGAAATAGAGAATGAGAGAAGCTTATGCTTTTGTCATTCTCTATTTCCGCATAAGCTCCTTCTCTTTTTCCGCATGAGCATAAGCATGAGCTTATGCTTATGCTTATGCTTAAGCATAAGCATATGCATAAGCATAAGCTCATGCTTATGCTCATACATGAGCATGAGCTTATGCTTAAGTTTCCGCATAAGCTCATGCTTATGCGGAAATAGAGAATGAGAGAAGCTTATGCTTAAGTTTTCGCATAAGCTTATGCTTATGCATGAGCTTATGCGGAAATAGAGAATGAGAGAAGCTTATGCTTCTCTCATTCTCTATTTCTGCATAAGCTCCTTCTCTTATTCCACATGAGAATAAGCATGAGCTTATGCTTATGCATAAGCATAAGCTTATGCTCATGCATGAGGATGAGCTTATGCTTAAGTTTCCGCATAAGCTTATGCTTATGCATGAGCTTATGCGGAAATAGAGAATGAGAGAAGCTTATGCTTCTCTCATTCTCTATTTCTGCATAAGCTCCTTCTCTTTTTCCGCATGAGCATGAGCTTAGGCTTAAGTTTCCGCATAAGCTCATGCTTATGCATGAGCTTATGCGAAAATAGGGAATGAGAGAAGCTTATGCGGAAACTCATTCTCTATTTTCACATAAGCTCCTTCTCTTTTTCCGCATGAGCATAAGCATGAGCTTATGCTTATGCATACGCATAAGCATAAGCTCATGCTTATGCTCATGCATGAGCATGAGCTTATGCATAAGTTTCCACCTTCTCTCTTCCGCCTTCTCTCATTCCTCTTTCTCTCATTCCCCCTTCTCTATTTCCCCCTTCTCTCATTCGCATAAGCTCATGCTCATGCAGAAATAGAGAATGAGAGAAGCATATGCTCATGCTTATGCTTCTCTCATTCTCTATTTCTGCATAAGCTCCTTCTCTTTTTCTACATGAGCATAAGCATGAGCTTATGCTTATGCTTATGCTTAAGCATAAGCATAAGCTTATGCTTATGCTCATGCATGAGCATGAGCTTATGCTTAAGTTTCCGCATAAGCTCATGCTTATGCATGAGCTTATGCGGAAATAGAGAATGAGAGAAGCTTATGCGGAAACTCATTCTCTATTTCTGCATAAGCTCCTTCTCTTTCCTTTCCCTCTTCTTTCTTCTTGCCTTTGCCTATGCCTATGCCTATGAGAATGCTTATGTTTGTTTTTTTGTTTTTTGTTTTCGTGTTTGTGTCTATGTTAGATATGGGATCAGGTCGCTCATCCGATGAGTACGGACAGCCTCACAGGAGGAGAGTTCATGATCTATATGCTCCAGAGGACTTTGATTCCTCTCAGGCGACTACCCTGAGGACTACCCCTGGTCCGACTCCTCTCGGACCTAGCACTACGACTACCCCTGGTTTGACCCCTCTTCCACATAGCACTGCGACTACCCCTCGGGGAACTCCTTTGCTAGCCATGCATGGCTTTGTCGGGAGTCCCAATGAGTTTGTAGCGCAGATGAGCGATGAGGAGGCAGCGAGATTCTTCTCTCTGCTCTCTCAGAGGACCTCCGCAATTCCTTCCCCTACACCGACGGGTGGACGTACTGCCCAGCCATCCCCTCGCGCCCCTTCAACCGTGGGATCATCACTTGCGCATGCCTCTTGCAAGGGAAGGAAGAGTAGGACGGGCGGCTCATGTTATGTTGAGAGTTCACGCTCAACATCACGTGATCATATGTGCATAGCACTAACCTTATAGAGTGCTATAAAGGAAAGGGTTAGCTTCCCTAACCCTAACCCTAAAAGGGTTTGTATATATTCTATTTTTTCAACTAAATCTAGTGTACAGTTAGTCATTTGTGGTGTGCTCTCTAGCTGTGCCCTCTCTCCTCATCTCCACTCTTCTCCTCTCCCCTCTTCATATTTTGTCATGGTATCAGAGCTCCCTTGTCTTCCGCTGAGACATTGAGATTCTTGAGAGTGTGAGAGAGATTGAGAGATCAAGAGAGATTGAGTGTTCCTTTCACTTCCGTAGAGTGATAGAGAGAATTTCCGTCATACAATTCCATCCATGTGAGAGAGAGAGACTTCCATGGATAGAGAGGTCTTCAAAGGTTTCGTGAGAAAGATAGGGAGTGTCTTCTTTCTGTGAGAGAAAGAGATTGAAATCTATTCATTCTGAGAGAAATCTATTGAGAGAGTATTCGTTAAGAGAGTTCTTGCTTTGAAAGGTCCGACTGGGAGTTCATTTACATAGTAGCTAAGAGAGTTTCTTTCTCTCATGGTTCACAAAAAGAGAGTTTCTTTCAACAATAGCATGCTTTAGCACACAGATCGACCGGCTTGCAGCAAAGACTCTTGTGCTTGGAGCGCATACGCTTCATCGCCTCTCCTACAGTAGACGAAGCTCGTCTAAAGCTCCTGCAACAGCAAAGCACATGAGCTTCCAACGTTGTGCCATCAATAAGATAGCGCTCAAGCACTCCTCCAACAAACTACCCTGCTGCTAGACTACGGCTCCAAACAACTACTCAGCCCGGCCGCTCATGAGCATCACGACGGCCACAGCTCTAGGCTCTATCTATGAGAGCCGCAACTGCTCCACGGCTCACAAGCAACTGTCTCCAATGACCGGCCAGCAATCTACAGTGCCACGAGTGCTCCATCCATTACGGCCTGCTTCTCCACGGCAGAGATCTCCTGCTCCAACGGTAGCTCCATAGCTAGCTTCTACGCGGCTCTTCCCAAGACAGTAGTGGCCAGCCACTTCTAAGGTCCTTGACTGCAGTGAGTGGCCATAGCCACAGCGCCGCTCTCATCAACGACTGACTACGGGCTCCCATAGCCTCTACGCCAATGCCAGTCCACGCGCAACTCCAAGCTCCAGTAGCAGTACGGGCTGCGCCCTCGGGTAATCGATACTTGCATAGAGTAGTCAGTCTCTGTAACTAAGGCTCGTCTCCAACGACAACGGGCTCCTCCAAACGACGATAGCTTCTCCAATTCGCTTCAACGCAACACACAGCCAACGGGCTCGACGGCCGCCTCCATCAACAGAGAAGAAGACGGAATCTCGAAGATTCCGTCAGAATCTTCAAAAGATGTTGGCTTTCCATTGAGTGACATGTGGCACTTATCCACTTGCCACGTCATCCAGTTGATCAAGTGACATGTCACCCTTATCTGCCACGTCACCATCGGAGCCACGTCATCAGTCACGTCAGCACTGCCACGTCATCTGCCACGTCATTTTGCCACGTCATCTGCCACATCATTTGTGCCACGTCATCTGCCACGTCATCTGTGCCACGTCATCTGCCACATCATCTGTGCCACGTCATCATTGCCACGTCATCAGTGCCACGTCATCAGTGACACCTCAGCACTGCCACCTCAGCACAGAGCTTCACTGGCACACCTCTTGCTAAGCACAGTGCCACATCATCACTGCATGTGACTCACAGTGACACATCATCATTGAGCACCATTTGCACTCCTTTTGCCCCTCCACCTAGATCAAGTCATATCTCTTGATCCAGGACGAATTTGAGGGTGCTCCAAAAAGGAAAGTCGCTCGATTTTTCGTGCTCTACGCGCTCGTTACATCACGCGCACATTTCGGTGCAAGTTACACTCACATTTGAGCCTCGCCGACAAAACCACTTCCTTCACGCACATTTGCCTCTACATCGACGCATCTGACCCAGCACTTAAAAAGAACAAAAGAAAAGGAATTATTTGCTGCTCTTTCATCGATCGACGGTTGGTTTAGATCTAGATCAGAGTAGACTAGATCGCCATAGAGGGGACGCTTTGAATTCCCCAAGTTGCCAATCTAAGCCATGCCCGAAATTCCCGACTAGTACCTACTCGGAGTCAGTCCATACGCTCACATCCGATTTCACATCATTACATTACCTGAAATCTTACGTTCATCAGTTCAGTGAGCAGACTTCAGAGTTCAGAGGCATTGCAGATTGATTCAGTGGGCAGATAGCACTTGATTTCACACACACATGCCACCATTGTAAAGCCTATTTGGCTATCTCACGGCATCGTGCACATCATTTTTTCAGCCTTGTAAAGCCTCTTGGCTATTCCCGGCATCATTGCCACAAGCCTTGTAACACAGGTCAGATCTTATTTATTGCAGTTCTATCTTCACCGACGGTACAGAGATTTCACTTGGCATCTTCAGTGTATTTGCAGTTGATTCATACAGAGTTTTCCAGGACACTTTTTTGAGTACATTGTTTGCACCATGTCGACTAGCAACCTCAATCTGGAGGCATCTGCTAAGTTAGACAACTCCAATTACGGTACATGGAAATACCGAATGGAGACCATTCTTGTGCTTCAGGACAAATGGGAGTATGTTGATGGATCCATACCTAGACCATTGGCCGATCCAGCCACCAGTAGCTCTACTCCATCTGATGTCACAGCACCAGCAACGGGATCTACATCGGGATCTACATCTACACAAACAGTTTCCGCACCAGTAGCAGATCCTGCCATTGCCCGAGCTCAAGCAGAATGGGATAAGAAAGACAAGTATGCCTATCACCTGATCAAGCAGAATGTGCAAGATGTCATGCTAGCACAGCTCAACACAGTCAAGACATCAAAAGAAGCATGGGATATGTTCGCAGCTCTCTACGAGTCCAAGAACACATCCAGGATTCTCACCTTGAGAAACCAGATCAACCAGAGTTTCCGCAATAGCAATGAAACCGGTCATGCTTATGTACTCCGCATCAAAGACTACAACAATCAACTTGCAGCAGCAGGAGAGACTATGAATCCCGCAGAAATGGTTCAAGTAATCCTGAATGGACTAGGAGAAGGATATGAGAATCTAGTCCAGAGTATTGCCATCCAACGGCAAATTCCAACACTGGAAGAACTTCAGTCAGTTCTACTTGGTGAAGAACTCAGGACTCAGGCCATTCAAGCACGTAAAGGTCATTCTAATGATCAGGCATTCACAGCTTCAGACAGAAGCAGAGGAAAAGGCAGAAACAGAGGTAGATCATATCAGAAAAGTGGTCAAAATCAAAGTCAGAATCAGCATCAGCATCAGCAGCATCCTCAGCAACATCAAAATCAGCAAAGAGGAAATCATTCCAACAGAGGAAGATTCCAAGGACGAGGGAATGCATCCACCAATGTGTCAAACATTCAATGCAACTATTGTCACAAGTTTGGACACTATGAAAGAGATTGCCGCAAGAAGCAGTATGACCAAAGCGGTCAATCCAGCAGTAATCGAGGGAATTCCCGAGGAAGAGGAAATCATCGTGGTGGACATTCTAGTCACAGTCATTTTGCAAATGAACATGGCAATATGTTTCTTGCAAGTGAGGAATTGCATCAGACTGATATAATGCACCAAGACACTGATTTCAATCCCAAAGAGGATTTCAGCTATCAAGTCGACCAAGTGGAACAGGATCCTTGGTACATCGACAGCGGTGCATCATCTCATATGACAAATCATCAGGAATGGTTCACAGAAATGAAGCCATTAGAAGGTCAAAAGAATGTCATCTACACAGCAGACAATACACCGAATCCGGTTCAAGGGACAGGTGTTATTCCTATGAACAATTTCACTGGTACAAAAGGATTAGTCAAAGATGTGCTCTATGTTCCGAAGCTCAGCAAGAACCTTTTGTCAGTAGGTCAAATGACGGAACACAACTACAAAGTCATCTTCGACGGTGATGAATGCACTATCAGAGACAAATCCAAAAGAGGTCAGCTAGTAGCAAAAGGTGTCAAGGAAGGACGCTTGTACAGGATGCTAGCTACAGTACCAGATAAGCATGCCATGTCAGCTCAAATGCAACAGATGCCACTATCTGCAAAATGGCATAAGAGATATGGTCATGTCAACTTCAAGTACTTGTTAGATCTAAGGAATCAAAATATGGCAATTGGGATTCCGAAGCTACAGTTTCTTGGAAAAGTTTGTGAAGCATGCTGCTTCGGCAAACAAAAGCGAACCAACTTTGTCAGAAGTACCTCTCGTGCACGAGGTATTCTTGATTTGATTCATACAGATGTATGGGGTTATGCCCAGACCCGCAGCATCAATGGTTCACTTTATTACTTGACCTTCATCGACGACTACAGCAGATATTGTTGGGTCTACTTTCTGAAAGAAAAATCTGAAGTGTTTGCCAGATTTCAAGAATTCAAAGCCATGGTAGAAAACCAAACAGGCAGAAAGATCAAGGTCATGAGATCAGACAGAGGAGGTGAATACATGTCTTCAGCCTTCATGAACTTTTGCAAAACTCACGGCATTCGAAGACAATTCACATGTGCAGATACTCCTCAGCAAAATGCAATAGCTGAAAGGAAAAATGGGACTTTAGCAGACAGTGCTAGAGCAATGCTTAGTGAAAAGCATCTTCCGAATCAGTATTGGGCAGAAGCAATAGCTACAGCTAACTACTTGCTTAATCGGCTTCCTACTGAACCGATACAAGGTATGACTCCTTATGAAGCATTCACTGGACACAAGCCATGCATTGGGCATCTCCGCATATTTGGTTGCATAGCATATGCCCACATACATGATGATCATCGCAGGAAATTGGATGCGAAGTCACGCAAATGCATCATGGTTGGCTACAGTGACGAGAGTAAAGCATACAAATTGTATGATCCCATCAACCGCAAAGTCATTATCTCCAGAGATGTAATCTTCGATGAGGAATCAGAATGGAAAACCTCACCTACACAGGAGATAGAAGCATCGACTTCACAGTCATCTACAGAACAGGTTGATGAAGAAGAGCAAGAATTGCCAGCAACACCCCAATCAGCGTCACAGCAGCTCAGACGGTCTACTAGGGAAAGCAGACCACCAGCCAGATTGACATATGCTCAGAAAGGCAAAGCAATTCAGGTGGAAACCACCAACTATGCTCTTATGACTACCATCATGGCTACAGAAGAGCCAGTGTACTTCGAAGACGCAGTAGATAAGCCAGAATGGCAAACTGCAATGAATGAAGAAATGGATGCTTTGTATAAAAATAACACTTGGGAATTATGTGACCTTCCACCAGGAAAGAAGGCCATAGCCAACAAATGGGTATACAAAGTGAAGTACAATCCAGATGGCAGTATTCAGAGATACAAAGCCAGATTAGTTGCAAAAGGATTTGCACAACAATATGGTCAAGATTATGATGAGACTTATGCTCCAGTAGCAAAGATGGATTCCATACGGTTCTTGATATCACTAGCGACACTCAGTAAATGGAATGTGTATCAGCTCGATGTCAAGAATGCATTTCTCAATGGTTATCTAGACGAGGAAGTCTACATGCAACAACCAGCCGGTTATGTTGAACCAGGACAGGAGAACAAGGTTTGCCATCTCAAGAAAAGTCTCTATGGCTTAAAGCAAGCACCCAGAAGTTGGTACAGCAGAATTGACAAGTATTTTGCTGATCTGGGATACATGAAGTCAAATGCAGATCATACTCTCTACTACAAAGTTCAAGGGGATGATATTACTATTGCACTTTTGTACGTAGATGATCTGATTGTGACAGGAAGCAAGGATAGCTTCATCAGAAAGCTAAAACAAGACTTATCTGCAGAGTTCGACATGAAAGATCTTGGACTTATGCACTATTGTCTTGGAATTGAGTTCTGGAGAGATTCAGATAGCACATTCATGAGTCAGCTCAAATATGTTGACAGTCTCCTGAAGAAGTTTCATATGGCAGATTGCAAGATTGCAGCCACTCCCATGGAACAGAGTTTGAAACTTACTAAAGATTCAGAAAAGCCTACAGTCAATGATAGATACTACAGGCAAATCATTGGATCTCTTATATATCTGACAATCACCCGGCCAGATATTTGTTATGCAGTAAGCTCACTAGCACAGTTTATGGCAAATCCAAAACAGTCTCACTGGAATGCAGCCAAAAGAGTCTTGAGATACATCAGAGGTACAAGACAATTTGGGATAGAATACAGAGGAAGTCATCCACGGTTGCATGGATACTGTGATAGTGACTATGCTGGAGATCATGAGACCAGGAGATCGACACAGGGATATGCATTTTTCCTTAGTCAAGGTGCTATATCATGGTTGTCAAACAAACAGCCAACTGTTTCTTTGTCTTCGACTGAAGCAGAATATAGAGCACTCACTACAGGTGCATGTGAAGCTATATGGCTCAGAAGACTATTGTCAGAAACAGATTACTTTGATGAGTCAAAGCCAACAACAATATACTGTGATAATCAATCGGCTCAAGCATTGGCCAAAAATCCAGTATATCACTCCAGGACAAAGCACATTGATGTCAGAGAGCACTTCATCAGAGAAAGAGTGTTACTTGGTGACATCACACTGCAGCATTGTGATAGCAAAGAAAATGTTGCAGACATCTTTACCAAACCACTCGGTAAAGAGCTATTCGAGAAACACCGACTAGCTCTTGGTTTGATGCAGAAGAAGGACATTCCCATTAAAGGGGTGTGATGGAATGTAATGCTCAGTCCTTCTTCGATTCCCCAGAATCATCATCTTGAGGGAAGGCCTACTTCATGATGTTGATCTTGAGGGAAGGTGTTGAGAGTTCACGCTCAACATCACGTGATCATATGTGCATAGCACTAACCTTATAGAGTGCTATAAAGGAAAGGGTTAGCTTCCCTAACCCTAACCCTAAAAGGGTTTGTATATATTCTATTTTTTCAACTAAATCTAGTGTACAGTTAGTCATTTGTGGTGTGCTCTCTAGCTGTGCCCTCTCTCCTCATCTCCACTCTTCTCCTCTCCCCTCTTCATATTTTGTCATGTTATGCTAACTTGGGAGATGTAGACGAGTTAGCACACTCATGCTTCTTTAGGTCTCCACTTGGTCCGGAGACACAGTATCAGTCAGGTCCCACTGCTACTCCTACTCCCACTACTACTCACTCTGGAAGCACTCACGCAGCTTCCACTCCTTCAGACTCTGCTACCGTCAGTCCCCCTTACTCATCAGGGGATCTCTCCTATCAAATCACATCTGTCGGAGAGATAATAGAAGATAAAAAGGGCAAAGCAGTGATGGCCGCCATGAGGAGGTTGATGAGTCATCACTTCAAGAGCGGCATAAATACCGATTGGCGGTATCAAGATGCCCAAAAGAAGTAGGCGGTGATCGATGAGTTAAAACAAAGATACCCTAATCTGCCAAATGTGGAGTTTAATGACAATTATATGCGAGAGTGCATGGGTTTGGTCCTGAAGCATCGTAGATCAACCTTGCGTACTTCCATTACAAAGGGGTTGGCTAAACCCAGCTGGGCAGACAAAGCTGATTGGAAGTACTTCAAGAAGAAACATAGGGACCATCCCGAAATGTTCGAGGGTCAGAGGAGGGCTGTGAAGAGATGGTTGGATGTTGTAGATACTTCGCACTTTGGTGCAGGCAGACAGTATGCATTCGAGGCAACCGTGGTAAGTCTACTTCTTCCCATTTAATGTATTGTTCTATTTGATTTACTTACATATTACATGCACTTTAGCTAACTCTAACTCTCTAAATTGGATCCACAGCAAGCTGCGATGGGTCGTCTTCCTACAGATGTAGAGATGCGGTGCGAATTTCGGATAGGAACAAAGCCGTGGTTCATTGAGCAAGAGGCAATGGGAGCGACAGTCGATTGGGTTGAGGTGGCTGCTCACACGGTATAAGTTTACTCCTACTTGTAATCTCACTTTTTAATTTAAGTTCCAATCTAATTTTTGATTTATATGGTTTACTCTTAGGGTCAAAGCTCAAGCGTCCCATCATCGGAGGCGAGCGATCAACAGGGCCAAGGATCGAACGTAGGTGGCGAGGACGAGGGAGAAGACGCAGGTGCCGAGGACCAAGGAACAGGCCAACAAGATGAAGATGATTCAGATTCGGATGAGTAGTAGTAGTAGCATTTTTGTATATCCGCTCATTTGAGCAATTTTGTATCGCCCTTTCGACAGGGTAATTTTGTTACAAACCAACTGTTGTATATGTCCGACATGTATATGTATTTGTTACTCATCATTTCACAAGAACAATTTTGTATCACCCTGCAAGCAAGGGAAATTTTGTTATAAAAAACTTTCTTTTGTAATTACAAAAAAAAAAAAGGATTAGTGGGGCTAAACAAGGCCAAAAGGAAGCCCTGTTTAGCCCCACTAACCCTTTTTTTTTACTTCTGTTAATCGTCCTATATAGCGACATTTACTAGCGTCGCTATATAGCGACGATTAATAGTGTCGCTATATAGTGACGTTTGCCAGTGTCGCTATATAGCGATGCTTTATAGCGACGCTCCTTTTCCGACGCTTTTAGCGACACTTATAGCGTCGGTATTTATGTCGAAAAATGGCCTATGCCTTGTAGTGACAGTCTCTATGCTCACCTAGTAAATCCGTGTAGTGGTGTGTGTTGAGCTCTGCAGTGTTCAAATTGATAGATTGTCTCTCAATATTACACCAGTTGGCAATCATTACATCAGGAGATAATCTCGTGAGAACATGAGTCCGCTGAGAGTCCACTCCAAATTCCAAAATTTGCCCACTAAAACATAGCTCAGGGCCCCAAAATTACCCCTAAAATAGTTTTGTGATTAGCTACAGCCTATCATGCAATGACCCTAGATGAAAAGAATTTGGAAAATTTTGCCTCTCTCTCTCTCCCCAAGGTAGAAAGCATTAGGCAAGAATTAGGGTCTCAAAAGGGCCTCGTAAGGGATGGGGGTGAAAGCAAGCTATGGTGTATGTACTATTGGCAAGAATGTGGTAGTTATAAGTAGTGCGCTATATAGAGAGATTTCTTGAATCGATATGCAGTAATATATTTATTGATTACAGGTTCTCATGTAGAACATATTCTTACGTATGCATTCTCATGTTCATACACACACTTTCATGCACTGCGTCTCCTCTCAGGTGTTTCACTTTCGAGCCTCCATTCTATCAATTTCACTTTCAAACTTGTAAACTTTTGATTTCTAGCTTCCACTTTTGAACTTCTGACTTCTGATTTCCATGTCGAATTTTCTCGCAGGACGTTGATGCAAGTCGCTCTCTCGTGAGTACTCTCTCTCTCTCTCTCTCTCTCTCTCTCTCTCTCTCTATTCGTTCTTCTCTTTTCCCCCATTCTCTATTTGTTCCTCATTCTCTAAATGCTTTCCCCCCATCATTCAATATTCAGACTTGCATGTGATTGTCTTTTGCCATTCCTTTTGTCGACATGCAAACTTTCTGATTTTGTGGTTGCTCTCTCTCTCTCTCTCTCTCTCTCTCTCTCTCTCTCTTTGTTATTTTACTCCGTTTCATCTTAGTGTGAGTTCTAGTACTAAAATGTTACTCTCTTTGCAGTAGTTAAAGACTGCCATGTCTCCAAGGAATCCCAAAGGCATCACATCTCCCACCTCCAAGAAGCTCTGAAATGTTCTTTCTCTAAGAAGAAACACTCCATCCAGGAAGTCTGCAACCAAAGAGAAGGCAAAGGCTATGGACAGAAAAGCGGCTTCTATTCTGAATCCAACCAAAGAGAAGCCAAAGACTAAGGACATCAAACCAATAGCAATTCCGACTAGATTCAGTCTTGGATGGAGATTTTTCCTGAGAGAAAAGCCAAATTCATATCTGGAGTTGGACACCTGGATCTGAGAAATATGGAGAAACAATGACAAAGAGAGTCGATGTGGCTTTCATATAGGTTGGCTAAAGAAATTGTTGTTGAACAATTTTATGAAGATTTACTATAGGATTTACAATTCAAAAACAATCACGAACAATAAAGGTGGTACAGTGTTGGTGCAGGCATTCACTACATCTACTCATGGAGTAGATGTGGATTAGGATGACTTTGCCCAACATAGTGACGTGAATCAGTACTCCGCTAGCTTGGACAACACATGTATCAAGCACGAACGTGATGTAGGCATGTCTACAACAAAACGGGAGCTTGTAAGTTTACAAGATCAATGAAAGTTCAGTGTGGAGCAAGAAGGTGTACTGCATGAGGGGAAGGGTACAGTGTCAAAGGAGAATGCAAGATTGCATGCAGATTTAGAGGCTACTACTACAATTGAGGGCGAAGCCCTCACAAAAGTTGAATCAATTGTACATACACTTAGCTGGGTGCGTAGTAAAGTAGACAATTTATTACATGGTAGTGTACTATAGGACGAGTTCTTGAAGGATGTAGCAAAACTTGAGGTAGAACTAGATGCAACAAAAGTAATATTTGAATTAGCAAAAAGGCAGTGAATCAGCATTGGAGAGCACTACCAAGCAAGCTCAAATTTTTTGAGCAACATGCAGCATCTGATCGAGAAGCTCCCAAGTCAGGGTCCCGGAGTTTTGAATCTAGCACCAACTCACCATCCCACAGGCTCTGCAACAGCAACTATGAACGTGAATATTGAATGGTAAGATTCTTAACTTCCATGTTCAAGTAGTGTGTACTTACCCTTTCAATAAATGTGCAAGTGTGTTTTCTGTGGGCTTGGATTTTCTCAAGAAACTATTGATGTGCTTTTTGCACCATGCTTGCACACATACCACATTATGTGTACAGCATTCCATTTTTTTGAGAACTTGCAATGTATTCATCCGTCCTGCAATGTATTGGTGTCATATGCATGGTTGACTATCATGGGCTTTGACAAAGCAAGTATATTTTCTTCACTCTTTTCTTCTTATTACTTATTACTCAATAGGGTAATATAATATTGTACATGATGAACATTTGAAGTCAATTATTTAGTACTAAATAGTATTGTTTATGTGATTTAGCAATATTTAGGATTTTAGAACTATTTGGCATTTAGCAATGTTTAACATTTTGCACTATCTAGACTTTAGTACTATTTAGCACTATTTAGCATTTAGTAGTATTCAGCACTATTTAGCATTCAGTAGTACTATTTAGCTTTTAGTACTATTTAGAACTATCTAGCACTGCTAGTACTGTGTGTTTCAGCACTATTTAGCATTTGACACTAATTGGCATTTAGTAGTATTTGTCATTTAGTACTATTCAACACTATTTAGCATCAAGTACTATTTAGCATTTAGGACTGTTCAACATTTAGTAATATTAGCACTACCTAGCATTTAGTACTATTTAGCATTTAGTACTAAAAGCATAAGCATTTGGCACTATCTAGCACTACTAGTACAATTGTGTTTCAACACTATCTAGCACTGCTAGTACTATGTATTTAGTACTAAAAAGATAGCTAAAAAGGTTAAAAACTACTAAGCATTTAGTACTATTTAGCACTATCTAGCACTGCTAGTACTGTGTGTTTCAACACTATTTAACATTTAACACTATTTGGCATTTAGTAGTATTTGGCACATAGTACTATTCAACACTATTTAGCATTTAGTACTATTTAAGCATTTAGGACTGTTCAACATTTAGTAATATTAGCACCACCTAGCATGTAGTACTATATATCATTTAGTACTAAAAGGAGGGGACGAGCATTTTCTAAGCGAAATCTTCCGAGCGTCCGAGCGAAGGAAAAAAAAAGCTTCCAACTATGCATAAATATGGCAAAAATCGATCAGAAGAAAACATAGTTTCACTTAGAAATATGCAAAGTATTATAGCAATGCCTATTTTATACAGAAATCTTTAGGTGAATCTGTAGGAATGGTGAGAGCATAATGGGATGGCTTTTGAAGAAACCCACATGTAGAGTAGACTTCTCTATGAAAATTCCCTTATGATCCTTCTTACAACTTTTACTTAATAGGGGGTGACATTGAAAACCCTCTCTCAACCTATCTTCATGAAAGAGTTTCTTCAAAGAAAACTCATTGAAGCAAGCCATCCAGGTAGTTTCGCCAGCGAAACTACCTTGGACAGCACTTTTAAAAGTGACATAACTTTCATATCCAATGTCCAAATATAGTCATTCAACCACTCAAATTGATCGGAACACCCCATTTGAGCACATCTATGGAGTTATATTTTGGAAAATCTTTCATATATAGTATTAAATATTACATGTATTTTATGAGAGTGATATATAAGCCTAAGTTAATACTTATTTGTAGTAATTTAAACTTCTTTAGAAACATGTCCATAAATATGCTATAAAAACACTAAAAAGATATTGCCATATGATATAAATGTGTTAATAAGTAATTATATATGCATAGTATTATTACATTGAGAGTGATTATGAGGAATGTTTCCTAAAGGAATCAACACTTTTTTAAGGTAATAACAGGGGTACAAAGGGATGTCTCTAAATAAGAAAATTATGTTGTGTAAAAATGAATGAGTGACTAGTCTGTATATTTTTATGATAAAGGGATCTAGTTCTAGTGAAAATAAAAGTGTAAAAACCATGTTTCCTAAAGAAAAGCATTTTTAAAAATCTCTTGAAAAACACGCTCAGATAAACCTGCTCATAGGTTTTTGCTCGTAAAATTGACGCATCCCTAAAAGGATAGCCTAAAAGGCTAAATACTACTAAGCATTTAGTACCATTTAGCACTATCTAGCATTTAGTACTATTTAGTTTTTAGAACTATAATGTAGTATTTAGTACTATTCATCATTTAGTACTATTCAACATTCAGTACTATTTAGCATTTAATACTATTTATCATCTACTATTCAGCACTCTAAGTTAGCAGCTAGTACTACTTAATATGTAGCATTTAGTACTATTTAGTAGTATCAATAGTATTTAGTAATATTTAGCACTAGTTAGCACTTAGTACTATTTAGTATCAGTAGCATTTAGCAGTAATTAGTACTATTTAGTATCAATAGTATTTAGTAGTATTTAGCACTAGCTAGCACTTAGTACTATTTAGTATTAGTAGTATTTAGTACCTTAGTTAGCACTTAGTATTATCTAATAGTATTAGGATTAGCATTAGTACTGTTTAGTACTATCAACATGCATTATAGCAGGAGGTGCATCTTTTAGTAATGCATAACTGCTTTTGCATTTTGGGATTTTTGCATAAAAGATTCCAGAAACCACTTGATCCCCAATGTTAAAGACATTACCCCAGCCATCCGTCTCTTGCTCTATGAGGATTGTTTTTTATTTTGAGCACAACACCACATAATATTCCTCATTATCTTTATTTGTAGGGGACTATAGTACTGCAAAATAGTCACCCATCTGAAGCATGTTAGCTAGCTTGTCTCTATCCATCGCATATGCTACAGATTCCTTCTCTATGTCTGATACAGTTTGTCCATTGATGGGCTCCAACCTGTACAAGGTCCATGGACTTGCATGAGATAAATTGGTGCACTTATCCCATGTTTCATCCATGCAGAATGAACAAAAGCATGACAAATGTCTAAACAAGGCTTGTGTGGGATCTTTGTTACTAAAACTCAATATGTAGTGTGTTGAACGACTTCCTTTGATGGTCTGGAAATTCCATGCTTTAGACCTATCAACATCACTAACCTTTACTTCTACGGAGAGCCTTTGTTTAGAATTATCTCCCATCTTCCATGCCAACCATTCCACAACATCGTTTGCATTTTGTAGCTTTGCACCATTTACATCCAATTGCTCACTGGTTACTGCACGCTTTATGACTGCACCAGCCCCATCATGTTCTCCCTTGCCATGACTGCTTTTGAAAAAGTTGCACATCATCTGAATGCCAGTCAAAGAGTAATACCTAGCATAACAAACAACATATATATTGCATTTTAAAATATGCAACATCTTCAGCATGATGTAGAAAATAACAGGGCAGTGTCCAGTATCCAATGTCTTACCTTGCAACAAAGTAAAATGGGCAAGCGGCCTTGAACTGAGATGCTGCCCCATCTGACCAAACCTAGTGTCTTTTAAACTTCAAGCCTTTAGACACCAACCATTGATGGTGGAGCATAAAGCAATGCTATACAAATAGTGTGTCATATTCTTTATCATCTGAAATGTAAAAGATGGATTGCTTTTTTATCTCACTCGTCTCCTTCCAATAGCAAATATGAACCAAGATGGTCACTTGGTCATTATGCCAATGCATTGATTGAACCTCATTCTACACTTTGACTGTATAGTTCTTTGAAAAGTCAACAACTGAAAGCACCACATCATCAGAAAAAATTATGGTGCAGTCTTTGAATTGAGAGTGTTGCCAGTAACTACGAAAGTTGTGAGTGATAAACACATCTAAGTGTTGCAAGTATTGAGGGATGATGATGGATGGAGGAGTTTCCTTGTATAAGAATGTTATTCTTTTCTTTGCATCACCTTTTCCTATATCCTCAGTGACATATTCATACGTATTCCATCTTATCAATGCACCATTTGCATCATCCAACTCACATGGGCAAGACAATGGTTGTGGACACTTGTCACATTTGTGCAATAAGCATTCAAGCTTGTGCCATTCAGCATCCTCTTCCTTTGGACATACTGCTGAACGCCACGTTTTAGACACAGAAGAACAATTGCTAGTGTGGGCAACACACGTGTCCTCCCCTTGGGGCCTACAAACCTTGCATAAGCAATTACACATATCTCCATGCAACAATGTGCTATTCACCTCATGGAATTCACTGCTAGTTGGAACAAGTCTATTCATGGTAAATACAACAAGTATTCCTTTCCTTTAGTTTTTAAATGAAATAGGGCTTCAGATTGTGAAAAGAACGAAAACCAATATCTACAGAAGGATGCTCCTCCTTGAAATTAAGGAAGAATTTTGTGTGCAAAATCAATCATCAACAATTAGGTAGACAACAAACAAAAAAACTATAAGTTATTTAAAACTTAGAGTGCCATCATTATTTTTCTAAGGTCTTTCACTCAATTACTAAATCTTAACTGCTACTAGTAGTGCCAAATATCAGAAATTTCTAGATAGTACTAAATGCTAAATAGTACGGGTGGCTAAGTATTGTTGTAAATTCTACATAATACTAAATAGTAAGTACTAAATAGTAAATGCTAGATAGTACTAAATATGTTTACATAGTACTAAGTGCTAAATATTTTACTAAATGCTAGATAGTACTACTAAGTGCGAATATTACTAATTGCTAGTTTAGTACTATTAGTGAGTGCTAATATTAGTACTATTAGTAAGTGCTAATATTACTAAGTGCTAGATAGTACTATTAGTAAGTACTAATATTAGTAAGTGCTATATAGTACTAAGTGCTAATATTAGTAAGTGCTAATATTACTAAGTGCTAGATAGTACTATTAGTACTAAATATTAAGTGGCAATATTAGGAAGTGCTAATATTACCAGTGATGGATAGTACTAAACAGTAAGTACTAGATAGTACTAAATAGAAAGTGTTAATATTAGTAAGTGTTGGATAGTAAGTGCTAATATTACTAAATAGTAAATGCTTGATTTGTAGTACTATTAGTACTAAATAGCAAGTGCTAGATGGTAAGTGTGATATTACTAGGTGCTATATAGTACTATTAGTATTGAATAGTAACTGCTAATATTACTAAGTGCTAGATAGTATTAAAGAGTACTTACTAAGTGCTAATAGTACTAAGTTCTAAGAATTATTGAGTCCTAAATAGTACTCAGTAAATAGTACTTACTCAGTGCTAAATGTTACTAAGTGCTACGTAATACTAAATAGTGCTAAAATACTACAAAATAATAATAAATAAAACTAATAGTAGTAATAGCAGACTTAAGGCAAGGAAGAGAACAATATCGAATTAGTACTATATAGTTAGTGCAAGGGATAGTACTAGATAGTACTAAATAGAACTAGTAGCAGGGCATAACGAGTATTCTATTTAGTATTAATAACTGACTTGAAAGAACAAACAATACTATTTTGTCCTATCTATTCCTAGGACTGATTTCTAAAATATGGTTTATACTATAAACGTATTAAGTCCCCGATGTAGTATTTAGTATTGTGATTTTATGATTTAGTGCTAAATTCGCTTCATATAGAGCTTGTTACAATGTTAAATGTTAGCTTTAACATCTGAACAATACTAATATTATCCTTGACAATACTAAATATTTTTAAAGAGTACCAAATAATAGTGTGTAACTTGGGCTTGGTTGAAAGAAGGAAGATGCACCTCTGTGAGCTCCAAGAAATGGGTGGGATGTATTGCATACTTTTTTGGGCCAATCCTATACCTGCAAACATCCTTCTTGTTTAGGGAAACCATGGTGTTGTCGTTCCAAAACTTGACAACACATTGAACAACCTCACAACTTAAGGAATCCTGTCTACACTTTCGACCTCCATCTGCCCATTTGAAGGAAGCTTGTTTTATGTCCAAGCGATGTTTCTTCAGATTCTGTGCTTGAATTCCAAGGGCTTTAGCTACTTTGCTATCAATATATTTTTAAAATGCTGAAGTGTTAGCAATCATGTGGAGAGCTACTCTCTTCACAGCTAACTTTTATCAGCACTTTCTACTCTTTTCACAAGACTCAATGATGTCTTTAGATTATCCACTATTGCCATTGATATGGACTGGCTTTGAAAATTTGTCTCATCGACAACCTCTTGCATATCTCGATGTTTTATGACCTTAGACAAAATTTCAGCCTTCGTTCTCAAGTCCAAGATCTTTGTGATATGCTTGAAATGTCACACAACTGTTAATGTCAAGTGTCTCATGTTCCTTTCGGAGCAATGTTGTGGCAGTGCATTGAGCGAGTTCCCTTCATGGTGTGGCACTTCTAGTGCAAGGTTCCCCATCCTGCGTGCAACTGTATTTCAATGGTAAATCATAAATTAATGAATGACACAAGAAAACAATATGTCAAAACATGCATTCTCAATCACGAGAAACTCATCCTGAGAGAGACAGAGAGCGAGAGAGAAAGAAAGAAAGAAAGAAAGAAATTTTATTAGAGTCTTCGGAAGATCGATGGGCCTATGAGATTGAAAGAAAACCTGATACAAATCCTTGTAAGGGTGGAGCTACTAAAACAAGCATCATCACCCCTGCTGAATCCTAAGTGTGATCATGTAAGAAAACAATACAACGTCTATGCTCAACAGATTATAGGATCTCGTATACAAGAGAGAAAAGCAATTCGTATAGAGAATAAAAAATTTGATTACTATAAAACTGATACGATAGATGGTGCTGCCTCCCAGCTGTGCGCTTCTATGAGAGGAGCTTCGATGGCATGCTGGAAATAGTAGAGGACGGAGGCTCGATGCTAAGGAATCAGGGTTGCTGTAGCCAGTGATTATAATGGCCTACATGGGCTTTCTCTTATATGGCCACTAGTCATAGTCGGTTAGACACAATTGGGTGACCGACCCAGTCCGATTGATTAGAGGTCGATCCCGAAATAGACCACCACCACACGATAGAAATGTGGCGCAAAATAGAGCAACTGACCTATGGTCACCGTTCTGCCCAGAGCCATCCGGGATCATCTGGGGATCCAAACAGGCCCCGCAACCCAAAAGTGGGCTGGCCTAGGAAATGCTCCATCTACCCTTAGTGCAGTCAATCATGGGATGCCTTCCTATGCATATAGCCTAGTTGGCAGTATGCCAACTCTATCTGAAGCCATCGAGCCATCAGGCCACACATGGCCCCCATCTGATGTCCAAACCAGGACCTACCGGATAACCAAGCTACTCAAATGTCTTCTCCTCATATGGGGAACTTACAAGTAGAGTTAGTTGGTTCTCGTGTAGTTACATGAGAGTGCAGCATTGATATCTAACACCCCACCTCAATGTCCACCCACAAGTGAACTTACTTTTTCGACCCAATTCCAAGTCGATGAAGATGCCTATCCCCAGCAAGTCTCTTCCAAGAGCCTTCATGAAAATGTATGCAGCATTCTCTGTAGTCGGACAATACACCAAGTCGACCTCTCCATCCATGATGAGCTCGCGTACAAAGTGATATTGAATCTCAATTTGTTTTGTGCGAGCGTAGAACACAGGGTTCTTTGCAATTGCCATGCAACTCTAATTGTCACATGATAACTGCGTAGGTAGGTTCTGCATTGCACCCATGTCCCCCAAAGTCCTCCTCAACCACACTGCCTCACAAGAAGCAAAGCACGCTGACTTGTACTCATCCTTGGTAGAAGAAAGAGCAACTGTGGGTTGCTTCTTGCTGACCCATGACACAGCTCCAGATCTAAGTGAGAAATAGTAACCTGTCATTGATCTCCTGATATCCACGTCTCCTACCCAATCTGAGTCACAGAATCCGGTCAAGGTGTTGCCCTTGTTATATGTGATGCCATAATCAAGTGTGCCTTTGATGTATTTCAGCACCGGCATCCTTGCCCTCCAATGGTTCTCCCGGGGCTTATTGGAAAACCTACTGAGTACACCAGTCGCAAAACAAATGTCCGGCCGTGTGTTGCATAAGTAAATCGAATTGCCCACAAGACTTCTGTATTTCGCTTCGTCCACCAGTGGTGATGAATCCTCATTTGAAAGCTTTACATCAACCTCCATAGGGGTGCCAACTGTCTTGCACTTAGCCATTCCAAATTCCTTTAGTATCTCTCCAGCATACTTCAACTATGAGATGAAGATCTATTTTGGCTCTTGCCAAACTTCAATTCCCAAAAAGAAATGCATCAGTATGAGGTCTATCATTTCAAACTCTCTTCCTAGCAAATGCTTTGTCTGCGAGATCTTCTCTTCATGGTTCCCTGTTATGACAAGGTCGTCCACATAAAGGACCATGATCATACACTTGCCTCCTTCTCTGTGGATATACAAGTTTGCATCAGATGGGCTCCTCCTGAACCCGTTTTGCAGAAAGTAGGAATCAATTCACTGGTACCATGCTCGTGGGGCCTAATTCAGCCCGTAAAGTGCCTTCTTCAATTTATAGACTTTACCTTCTGAACTGAGGATCACAAAACCTAGTGGTTGTTCCATGTATACCTCCTCCTTGAGATCTCCATTCAAAAAGGTGGATTTTACATCCATCTAAAACACAGCCCAACTTTCCTATGCTACTAAACACAAAACACTGTGAATTGTGGTTAGTTGAGCTATGGGAGCAAAAGTATCCTGATAATCAAAGCGATGTATCTGTGTGAATCCTTTTGCCATGAGCTGAGTCTTGTACTTATCCAACATGCTGTCGGACTTACACTTGGTCTTGTACACCCACTTGATGCCGATTACCTTACGTTTTGGTGGTTGATCCACAAGGTCCCAAGTGTTGTTCTTCATTATGGAGCCATACTCTAACTGCATAGCCTCCATCCACCTATCATCACCCTATGCCTCTTCAAGACATTGGGTTCTTGAGCACAGATCACCTCTATCATCAAAGCATAATTGACCAAGTGTTCCTACGCCCTTCTTTGCTCCTCTTATCTCCTGGACCAGTGGTGTTCGAATGGTTCCTCCTCAATGGTTGGAGGTTCTTTGCCATCCAAAAGCTGCTTTACCCACTTTGAGAATGGCCATTGCTGTTGTGGTTCTGTAGGCTCTTCTTCCTCTTCTTTATCTTGAATTCTCCCAAGCACTATTGTGGGAGCTCAGTCTGCTGTTGGTGGTTGTACTAGATGGATATCTTGGTCCTGGTTGTCTGGGAAGGAAGCATCCTCCTCCAATTGATGTGGTTGTTTTGAGAAGACCACATCGTGACTTACTATTATCTTCTTGGTAGTAGGATTATAGAGACAGTAACCCTTTGCCTCTTCACTGTAGCCCAAGAAAATACACTTCTGGCTCTTCGGTTCCCATTTGGTCCTATTAGCATCAGGAACATGCACAAAATAGTCACATCCAAAAACTCTGAAATGTGCAGCTGAAGGTTTCTTACCAAAAAAGGCCTGCAGTGGAGTCATCCCATTCACAGCCTTCATGTAGCTATGATTGAGAATGTAAACTACCGTGTTACATGCTTTAGCCCAGAAAGCTTTTGGCAAATTTTTCCCTTTCATCATACTCCTGCCCATTTCACATATGACGTGCATCTTGCGCTCTGCTACTCCATTTTGCTATGGTGTATGTGGTAGGGGTTTCAGCCTCTTGATCTCGTGACTTTTGCAGTAACTTTCGAATTCACTTTATGTGAACTCACCACCTCTGTTTGATCTCTACTTCTTCACCTTCCTCCTTGATTCTTTCTCGACCATTACATGCCATTCTTTGAACTTACTAAAAGCCTAATCTTTAGTCTTCAGGAAGTATATCCATATCCTTCTACTGTAGTTATCGATCAGCGTCATGAAGTAGTAGGAACCACCCAAAGCTTCCATCTCCATCTTTCCGCAGAGGTCCGTGTGAATGAGCTCTAGATGAGCCTTTGCCCTGCTGGCCTCTTTAGGAAAGGGTTGCCGATGCTGCTTGCCCATCATGCAAGCTTCACATACATCAGGTAGGTTTGTAATTTTTGGTAGGTCTGCAATCATTCCACTTTTATGCATCTCCTTTAAAGAACTAAGGTTTAGATGACCAAACCTCTCATGCCACAGCTTAGTGTTGCTCACATCAGCTCGAGCACTAAAAGCTAAGAGTTCGTAGATGTTGTTATGCCATGTACCTTTACCAACAACCTTCCCTTGAAGATCCAAAATTTGTGCGCCATTCTTATCGAAGTGAGCTTTGAGGTCCCAATCCGTGATCGCAAAAACGGACAACAAGTTCCTCTTGATATCTGGCACATAAAGAACATCGGAAAACTGTTTTACAACTCTGTCTGACTTGAGAGCAATCATACCTTTTCCTTTTTTGGACATTTTCCATCATTGCCGACTACTACCAGGATGTCATTCCCTACCGGATGTAGAGAGGTATACCAATCCTTCCAACTGGTCATGTGGGGTGATGCACCACTGTCAATAATCCAAGGCTCATCTGCAAGTAGATGAACTGCCTCCATGCAAATCTCCTCAATTGCTATGAATAGCTCTACTGGTACTGCCTGCGCACTATTGCTGAACTCTTTCCTTACTCCGTTCTTTTCATCTACAATCTTCTTTTGGCACTCATTCTGCTTGTGCTCGGCCTTGTTGCAACAGAAGCACTTGATCTTCTTCTTTCTCTTTTTATCATAAGAAGAAGATGGGTTACCAGAGTCCTTACCCTTACCTTTCTTTGATCCAGCCGAAAAATCCGAATCTTCTCCAGTCCTCGTCTTTTGACACATCTCCTCCGCCAGAAGCATAGTGCTGAAATCCTCAAAGTTGAGGGGTGGATTTATGTTCTATGTATTTAGTGCCATAACAAGACCGTCGTACTTTGGTGGGAGAATCCGTATGCACCTTCATGCTAGATTTTTACTGGTGATGGTGATGCCAATCACAGTCATTTGATCATGTAGATTCTTCATTCTGGTGATGAAATTCTCTGCCATTTCAGACTCAAACAGTTTCTCATTCGTGAGTTGAGTCTCAAGATTCTGAATCCATGTCTAATTCGTGGTCTCGTACTCATTTTTCAAGACCGTCCATGCCTCCTCCGCTATGGTGACATGTTGAATTAACGCCATGACAGAATCACTTACACTGCAGACAATAGAACACAGTGCATCTGCATTTCTTCTTGCCCATGCGAGAATCTCATCTGCAGTTGGTACTATATGTTGTGCTGCATTGGCCAGATTCGGTCTCAGAACCGGCTTCATGTCCACCCCAGTAGCAGTATCCTAAAGCTGGTATGTGCTTAGGATGGTCTTCATCTTGAACTTCTAGAGTGGATAGTTAGAGCCATCCAACTTTTCGCTTTCACTGAATGGTGGGATTCGTAGTCTTGCGGGCTAAGCTATCTCTCACAATCTGCTCGCAAACAGAAACACAATACCAAATTTTCTTGCTAGAGCCCAAGCTCTGATACCATGTAAGAAAACAATACAACGTCTGTGCTCAATAGATGACAGGATCTCGTATGCAAGAGAGAAAAGCAGATAGTATGGAGGATCAAAAATTTGATTACTGTAAAACTGATACAATAGATGGCGCTGTGCCTCCCAGCCCTGCGCTCCTATTGAGAGAAGCTTCGATGGCACATTGGAAACAGTAGAGGACGGAGGCTGGATGCTAAGGAATCAGGGTTGTTGTAGCCACTGATTATAATGGGCTTCACGGGCTTGCTCTTATATAGCCACCAGTCGTAGTCGGTTAGACCCAATTGGGTGACCGACCTAGTCTGCCCAAAACGGCCAACTGTAGGTCGGTCCCGAAATAGACCACTGACCACACTATAGAATCGTGGTGCAGAATAGAGCAACTGACCTATGGATATTCGCCTAGAGCCATCCAGGATCATCTGGGGCTCCAAACAGGCCCCGCAACTCGAGAGTGGGCTGCCCCAAGAAATGCTTCATCTACCCTCAGTGCAATCAGTCATGGGATGCCTTCCCACACTTGCATGTAGCCTAGTTGGCAGTGTGCCGACTCTATCTAAAGCCGTCTAGCCATTAGGCCACACATGGCCCCCATCTGGTGTCCAAACCAGGACCTACCAAACAACCGAGCTACTCAAATGCCTTCTCCTCATATGGGGGGCTTACAAGTAGAGTTAGCTAGTTCTCGCGTAGTTACACAAGAGTGGAGAATTGATATCTAATAGATCATACATAATCAAATACATCGGGGTATGATAGTGAAAAGAAAAAAGATTGGAGTGGAACGTAATCCTCCATATGTCATGTCGCCCTGGCTGGTGCATAGGCGGTGATGGGGCACTGGCGTCCGTCAAGGAGTCCCATGCATTTCGGTCTCCTAAAGCAGGCTCGACGCAAGACTAGAGCCACCGTGACTCCCATGGGACACATCTCGAGTCTAAAGAATGATGGGAGGTCCCCTAGGGTAATCTGTGTGTCCCCTCGATGTCTCGTGTTTCGTGTTGTAGTCGTTGTGAGTCGGGGTCTCTGTCACATCTGTAGCTAGAGACTGGACGATCAATGTCACTCGAGCCATCGTGACTCCCGTGGGATGTATCCCCAGTCTAAACAATGATATGAGGTCCCCTAGGGTGATCTGTGTGTCCCCTCGATGTCTTGTGTGTCGTGCTGGGATCGTCGGGTCGAGGTCTCTATCACATCTACAGCTAGAGACTAGACGATCAATGTCACTCAATGGGAAGAACTCTATGATCCTGCTCTGAGAGGTGTCTATTGGTGTGGCCGTCGCCTGAGTAAGTACTCTCTGTGTCGGACCCCCTTGTGAATGAAGGCCATGAGGCAACTTTGATCTGGGTAGGCGAGGAATCTGGAAAGGAGCTCGGAGCCATCACTGAAGAGATAGTGGTAGCGACATTGAATCTCATAGTACACTGGGCACCTGAAAATAAAATGCTTCTCCAACTCAACCTCCTAACAGTCGCACAATATGCATATGCGATGCTCCCTAAGGATCCCCTCTACTCTACCACTCTCTATGCGGAGGCGGTGTGATGATGCCCGAAACTGTCCGATGGAGATCCATAGTGAGTGAGGCATATGAAGCTCAGTGTACCCTCATGGTGTGATGAATCCCTCCTCCAAAATACGAAGACAGTGATCTCTATAGAAACTCAGCTTCATTGGAAGCTCCCTCGACTCCAACCAGGTCCTAAAGGTGTGTAGCTACAGGAGATCCTCTCCAATGACCTAGTTGGTGTGTGGCCCAATCGAGATGGTGGGTGGGAGTATCGGAGGGGCATCTAAACTATATTGAAAAGGAGGTATCCTATCAATGTGAAACCCTAGTCTCACAAACCATCTATGAGTCCATGCATACCAACATCGCTCGTCTCCCTCTGCTACCAACGTCATGGAGGAATCAAGAGCTAACCATGGCAACCTCTGTCTCCCTGATGTGAAGTCCCCATATGATCTAACTCGGTGTAGATATGTGATGGTCTGAAAGGCTGCATCTAGCTAGAGTGGAGAAGCACCAAACTCGGCCTGAATGATGTGATGTGGTATAGATGGTTTCCCTCGAATCACATCCGTGAGTGCATGAGGATCTGCAAGCGCTCCACCCATGTCCACTCTATCTCTGACATGTCAAGTCCCCAACAAGGGCTACCATACATACTGGTTGGTTAGACTAAGGAGTCAAAGAGAAGAGCCTTGGTCCGAGGGTCCTGAAAGTGTGAGTGGAAGCATTGTCTCTCTAGCTGAGCCAGTGAGGCGTATTCTCTACTCAGTCTAGCCTGCATCGCTAATCTCATCATGAAGATCGGGCTGGAGAAGATGACCCCCAACTAAGTGTATGAGGATACGATCTCAACTGGTGACCCACTGAAAGTAAACTACTTCCGTTGCATTAGTGCTCGAGAGGTGTTAAAAATCATGACCTTGGTCTTGCCAAGGTTGACTACCAAATCATGGGATAGACAAAAAGCTTGGAGTGCATCCAGGTGTCGCTCGAGCCCCTTGGGTGTGGATGACATGCTAACTAGTTCTAAATACTAATAAATACTATTGATACTAAATAGTACTAAATACTGCTAAATGCTACTGATACTAAATAGTATTAAGTGCTAACTAGTGCTAAATACTACTAAATACTATTGATACTACTAAATAGTACTAAATGCTACATATTATATAGTACTAACTGCTAACTTCGAGTGCTGAATAGTAGATGATAAATAGTATTAAATGCTAAATAGTACCAAATGCTGAATAGTACTAAATGATGAATAGTAATAAATACTAAATTATAGTTCTAAAAACTAAATAGTACTAAGTGCTAGATAGTGCTAAATGGTACTAAATGCTTAGTAGTATTTAGCCTTTTAGGCTATCCTTTTAGTACTAAATGATATATAGTACTACATGCTAAGTGGTGCTAATATTACTAAATGTTGAGCAGCCCTAAATGCTAAATAGTACTAAATGCTAAATAGTGTTGAATAGTACTATGTGCCAAATACTACTAAATGCCAAATAGTGTTAAATGTTAAATAGTGCTGAAACACACAATACTAGTAGTGCTAGATAGTGCTAAATAGTACTAAATGCTAACTAGTACTAAATGCTTAGTAGTATTTAACCTTTTTAGCTATCCTTTAAGTACTAAATACATAGTACTAGTAGTGCTAGATAGTGCTGAAATGCAACTGTACTAGTAGTGCTAGATAATGCCAAATGCTTATGCTTTTATTACTAAATGCTAAATAGTACTAAATGCTAGGAAGTGCTAATATTACTAAATGCTGAACAGTCCTAAATGCTAAAGAGTACTTGATGCTAAATAGTGTTGAATAGTACTAAATGACAAATACTACTAAATGCCAAATAGCGTTAAATGCTAAATAGTGTTGAAACACACAGTACTAGCAGTGCTAGATAGTGCTAAATAGTACTAAAATCTAAATAGTACACAAGAGTGCCACGTCATCTGCAATCACTCAAACATAACTGGTTTTTGGCCAAAGAGAACATATGGTCCAAGGTGTGAGGGCTTCAATGAGAGAAGGGGAGAGCGGGTTTGCACATAGAATGGAGAGAGATGGGGAGAGAGAGAGCAATGGACCTTTGGGAGAGAGAGAGAGAGAGCAATGGACCTCTAATGAAGATGAGTGGCAACGAGTAAACATCGACTTTTCACAACCCAAACCCTAAACACAAGACATTTAAAAAGCAAGGTAGGGGACTTTGAAGCATGCAATTCAAGCATCCCAGGGCTCAAGAATCACTGCCATCATCACATCCATCATCAATGTCTTCATCACTAGGCAAGCATAGAAATTGATTGTTTTTTGATTCCTCTTCATCCTCCTCCTCATCCTCCTCTTCATATGTGAGGCTATCATCCTCCTCCTCCCCCTCCCCCTCCTCCTCTTAAGGTTCTAGGAGTTGTAATGATAGGCCTGCTTCAGCTTGGATAGAATTAGGCTGGATGTCATAGCTCCATTTTTTAATTTTCTCCTCATATCCAACATCCTCCAATGCTTCCAACATTTTATGACTAGCATAAATATACACAAGCTTCTCAGATTTATCCTCTAAGAGTCTATTTCACAAAGTATTATGGATGATCTTGTAGTGACTCCAATTTCTTTTTGAGCCTGAATTGGAGTGAGATTGCTCCCAATGAGGCCAAAACAATTGACACAATTCCTTGAATTTTCAGTGTTAAATTGGTCTTCTCTCATTCTCTTGACCTAAATGAGTAGGGAGACTCTTCACAATGAGAGCTTGCTCAATACTCCAAAAATGCATCCAAGCTTTTCCAACTATTGGAGCCTAAGCACATATAAGATGGGTTTCATAACATTTGTAGCATCCTCAAACCATTTCCATAATGCAAGTGATCCCAACGCATCTTTCATCTATTGGATCTCCTCCTTTGTTGCTGTGTTTGTCCGGGTCAACTCTAACATCCATCGTTCAAATGCATCAAAGCAATGGAATGTCTCTATAAGAAAACTCCTATTCTTTACCAAGGACTGCAATGTGTAGAAATACGTGGCAAATCTTGTGGTTGTTGGCAATTGTAGCATAGTAGACCCACTCACGACATGAATATTGCTTCCAAACATTGATTTGATCGTATCAACTTCTTAATATCTTGAGATTCTTTGAGCCATCGCACGTATTTATACCAATCTTTCAAGGTAAGATTCAAAGTATGTGTGCAGCATGGAGATGCATATAAATTTTTATACTACTCTTCCAGCCTTCTTACAACTCTTGCCATTGTCCATGCCAACTTGCACCACTTAATTTTTAGGGCCTATCTCTTGTATAACCTTTGTCACTGCATTGGCTATATAGATCCTTGAATTTTCTACATGCAAGGCATCAACTACTGTGTGGAAGGCCTCCCCATGTGGTGACACAACCACCACATGGGCAAGGATGGAATCTTACAAAGATGTGTGTGTGAACATGAGACAGTAAGGCATGGCATTTTATGCTTGTCCACCCGTCTAAGACAATTGTGCATCCAACATTATGCAATTGCTCAAAAATACTATGATTTACATGATGTTTCTCTTCTTGGTATGCTTTTTCTAATAACATTGTACACAACGTGTGGTACGAAGGGGGCTTGAAGCCCAATCCATAGTTCCATGCATCTCTCATATCCTTGTTATCCACGTAGCTCAATGGATATCTTGACCATAAAATAAAACTATCAAGAATGTATTGTGCATTCTCCAAATCTTGAATGCATATGCTCTTAATGATTGCGGGTTTCTAGAAACTATGAGTCACAGTTCTCTATCTAAATTCATGAGTTGTAGGTGGAGATGCATGATTCCTGCATATTAGCAGTTCTTGGAAAATTTGCATCTTGCATATTAGTAGCTCCTAGAAAATTGGCATCCACAGAAGTTGATACAGCATGGCCACCCACAAAATTTGTACATCAATCACCTTGTGTGCTTGCAGAGTCTGGTCCACCTATAGATCTTGCACCATGACCTTTTCAAAATGATATCCTAGGGATTTTTCCAGATGATTGTAACTTCTTTGTCAAGCTATGTGATGCTACAGCTGCTCTTAGGGCCACACAACATTGAATGCTCTTTTATGAGTCACCAATCAAGTGACCCCTTATGCAAGGTGCTCCCCAAGATTTTTGTATTCTACAATACTTGCATTTCCACTCAACATAGTCACATACCTTGATAACAATATCCCATTTTGGGCCATGTGATACTTTTCATCTTGTGTATTTGAAATGCCTCTTTGAGAGGGTTATGAGACCTGTATGAATGCTCTACCCATATTTTGGTTAAAATCTTGAAGGGTGGATCAAGCATTAGAACAATGTCCCCTTGGGGATTCTCAGCATCAAATGTTTGTTGAGTCTAAGGAACATTATCACTCAAATCCATTGAGGCTGTTCTAGTACCCGATCATCTCCAACTTGCCTTTGCACAACTCATCTTGATGATTGTGCATGGAAAAATCTATCTCCATGCATTTTTGATTGTGCATTATCAGATGCAGCTCACAATCTGAAGTTCTGCTAGCAATATTGGCATCTTTTCTCCCCCTTATCTCCATGCTTTACGACATTCTGCACACTACAAGATAATCAAATGCATCAAGACTCATCAATCACTATCACAGTTATTGACACTCACGCGTGTGGTCCATTAGTTCTTCAAAACACAAGGAGTTAGACTATAGACCACCTACACAAGCACAACAAACACTCGCATTCAATAACACTTGCACGAACACAACAAACACTTGCATTCATTAACACTCACACTTGTGATCTACAATTTCCCCAAAACACAAGGTATGGGAGTGCAGACCACACCCACAAGTGTAATGAACACTCACTGAACCCCCACTCTCTACCTGACACAACTCTGATCATGGTTGACCTTTGTGTCCCAACTTACTAGATGTTTTTTCAAGGCATGAACCATAATCTAGCGAAGGAAGCACCCGTCTTGGCTCTTTCTTCAATATATAGATGCTAAATGCACAAAAAGCTGCAAAATTTGTAGAAACAATACCGATGGTAATATGGAAATTATCACCGATATTTTTCCTGATACCGGTGGTAGTACACCTAATATCGACGGTAGTATGTGGTAATACACATAATACTGGTGTTATTTCTCCTACTACCATCGGGATTAGGTTTATTATCGCCCCGCCAATAATAATATCCCCAGTTTCTCTATGATTTTTCCTGATAACAAAAATGATCATGTTAATTTCATGCTATCTGGGAGTGTAAATAACACACATTAATTACTTATTAATGCAAACATGAAAACATGAATCAAATCCTTGATCTAAACTTAGATGTACTTTTGGCATATTGCCATGATCAATACATTGACCAAATGCAAGAATTGTTTATGAGGGAGGAATTTTTAGACTTTGATGTATTATAAACTATGAGCAAGCTATAGTATCTCTTATGTGACTACAACATGTACTACTTGTTTCATTGGACTACAAGTGTATCTCTTTGATGGGTAGCAATCTTAAGCAGACTACTTTGTCAACTTAATATATACTTGACAAGGGAATTGTGTTTATGAAATTGAATTTGAACTTTTGCATTGTTGTGATGGTGGGCAAGACAATCTCATTGAGTTTGAAGCAAGGAGACACCTAAATATTGCAAACTTGTGACTCGCTCAACCATGACTGACATTTTCTAAGCATTTATTGAACTACTTGTGAGTAGAGAGTTCTATTAATCAATGATGTAGAAGACACAAAATATGTAATATATGCCTCTTTTATTTTTGTTGATAATGGCTATATGTTGCCCATCTTGATGTCATCACCAAGGATAATAAGAAGTGTCCAAGTGATGTAATAACAATAAATGAAAGAATGTGGGGAGCACAACTAGCATGGCAAGTGAAAAATTTTTTAAACGGAAGAAGGAAAGAATCCAAGTGGCCTCTCAACAATTCCACATTGATCCACTCATCGACACATTGCAAAGAAAGGTTCCTCATATGGTATGACAATACAATCATAGAAACTCTAAGATAGAGTCTAGCCAGTAATCAAACCATGTGAAAATCTAAATGAAGCCATATGAAGGATATATTGAAGGCATTCTGATAACATATCTAATGACATGAAACTAGGCTGGTGGACCCCATCATGATCTTTGCAATGGATGAGTATAGGGATACCTACCTGGTGGCTTCTACTATGAAATCATCTATGATGTTCACTGGATGTATCTTGGTGCCTATATATTGGGCTCTCCACTCTTCGATAAACGCTCTCCATTTGCTTCATTCCATTGTCTCCTTGATGTTGTTCCATCAAAGAGCAAAGCCTCAGAGCTTGGAGGATTACCAAAAAGCGAGCGAAGAAAAGCGAGCAGCCCCAAATAAACGAGCAAGATTAAATAGGTTTCAAGCGAGCGAGAACCTCATCCAGCATCTTATTCCTCTCAATATCATTGGAACAATTGATGTGATCATAAGCAAATTAAACATATTCCAACAATGAAGGCATGCTTGAAACTCACAACTAATTCTCTTTCATCCCCATACTATCAATTTGAGTCATTGTGGAGAGGTAGAGACACAAAAATACAAAAAATTTGCGATAAAAAAAGCAAACACTAATGTAGCATTTTCTTTTTGGTAAAATTTGATTAAATTTTAGTTTATAAGAAAAATTATAAAAAATTTCTAAATTTCAAATGCATTTTAATGTTTTTCTGTAATTTATGAATTACGACATTTTTTATTTAAAATGTGAAAATGAAATTTTTTTTCAAAATAGAGCTATTTTTAGTAAATAAAAAAACGTTCATATTAATAATTATAAAATATTTATAAATTTGAAATGCATTTGTAAATTTCTTTAAAATTTTTGAATTACGACATTTATAATTTAAAATGTGAAAATTTTAAATTTAAAAAACGTTTAATGAGGCATTTTTTATTCAAAATGTGAAAATGTTCTATATTTCTGTTTTTTTTATGTAGCATTTTCTTTTTGGTAGAATTTAATTAAATTTTAGGTTATAAGAAAAATTATAAAAAATTTCTAAATTTCAAATGCATTTTAATGTTTTTTTGAAATTTATGAATTACGATATTTTTTATTTAAAATGTGAAAATGAAAAATTTTTTTTAAAATAGAGCTATTTTTAGTAAATAAAAAAACGTTCATATTAATAATTATAAAATATTTATAAATTTGAAATGCATTTGTAAATTTTTTTAAAATTTTTGAATTACGACATTTATAATTTAAAATGCGAAAATTTTAAATTTAAAAAACGTTTAATGAGGCATTTTTTATTCAAAATGTGAAAATGTTCTATATTTCTGTTTTTTTTATGTAGCATTTTCTTTTTGGTAGAATTTAATTAAATTTTAGTTTATAAGAAAAATTATAAAAAATTTCTAAATTTCAAATGCATTTTAATGTTTTTTTGAAATTTATGAATTACGACATTTTTTATTTAAAATGTGAAAATGAAAAATAAAATTTTAATAGAGCTATTTTTATTAAATAAAAAAACGTTCATAGGAATAATTATAAAGTATTTATAAATTTGAAATGCATTTGTAAATTTTTTTTTTAATTTTTGAATTACGACATTTATAATTTAAAATGTGAAATTTTAAATTTAAAAAATGTTTAATGAGGCATTTTTTATTCAAAATGTGAAAATGTAAAAATTAGGTTTTTAAAAATCATCTTTGGAAAAAAAGAGGTTAAAGTTATTTTTTTAAATTAGAGCTATTTTTATTGAAATAAAAAACGTTTAAATCTTAGTTTATAGGAATAATTATAAAATATTTTTAAAATTGAAATGCATTTGAAAGTTTTTTTAAATGATTTTTGAAATTACGTAATTATTTATTTAAAATGAGAAAATGTAAATATTTTGTTTTTAAAATCATCTTTTAAAAAAAAGAGATTAAAGTTTAAATTAGTGCTATTTTTATTAATATAAAGAAACGTTTAAATTTTAATTTATAGGAATAATTATAAAATATTTCTAAATCTGAAATGCATTTTAAAGTTTTTAATTATTATTTTTGGAATTATTTTTAGTCTTCAAAACCATCTTTTAAAAAATCATCGTTTATGTGGAATATTATAGATTATATAGTTGATTAAGAGTTGTTTCGTAATTTAGGTAGAGTAAGTAGGCTGTATAAAACACCACATGGGCATTATCCCTAAAACACCACACCACATGGGCAAAGACCCCAACACTAGAGTGGTTAGATGCATAAGCATATGGCTAATTGGATCTTGTAAATGCACCAGCGCATCGAAAACACATACGTAATTTATGATTGTCCAAAGGTCTCCTCTCTCCCCAAGCATGGGAACCAAGTGATGATCTATAGGAATGGCCACTAGTTGACGTGGATTGCCCAACCAAAATAGATAATATTGAAAAGGCTTAATTATTTTCTCAAAGTTCTCGCTTTAAAAGGTCTGTAGTGTGAACCCGCTCTCTTTTTTAATGTGTAGTCCGAGAAATACTAGATGCGCCTTGCTTGTGTATCGTTCAAAGTAATGTATTAGGTATCCTTCTATCTCCTCCATATCTATTGCAAACCCAAGGCAGTAAAGCATTCAAAGAAGGTCTTATTAACCAAACCTCTCCACTATCTGTCCTTAGTATAGGGGCCATAAGTGGACAATGTGGTCCTTACACCACATGTGGAAAAGTTTCATATTGGATAAAAAGTGAAAAAAGGGAAACATATAAGGAAAAAATATTTGAGACATCTAAGTTTAAAAATGCAACAACTAGAGTTTGAAAAAATTCTAATCAAAATTAAGAATTATTAATAATATTGATTAATATTGAGCCACACATTTGGCCCATCTACCAGTAGGTGCATAGGACGATCCCAACGACATCCTACCTCATCAAGGAGTACGTACAAATAGTTTTCATTACGTAAATAGATTATAAGTCATATTGAATAGAATATTATTTTCATTACCCAAATAGAATATTAATTTCCATGTGTTTTTTTTGTGCATGCGCTAGCCAGCACACAGGTTCTAGCACCACTATTCGTATGCAGATAGAGATGCTGAGAGCTGAGATGAGGGCACTGCAGGATGCTAGGGCACCCCCTCACTTGGTTGCGAGTCTGGATTCAGTTATTGAGGCTCTGGGTCGATTGGACACAGTTGAGGACGTTGTGGATAGCTTTCAGGCACAGGCTGGCAGAGATCACTGGTGGTGGCTTGGATTGGAGAGCCATTCGACAGTTGTTTGAGTGTGAGTCACATCACAGGCAGGCCTTGGAGGATATGTTTTGGGATGGTCACACCGAGGTGATGCGACCACGATCAGGGCTCCCCTTGCATATTTTACGTTGTAGGTACCCCATCATAGTAGCACACATTTATCCGAGATATCTCGCTGTGAATGGTGGTCGATTGCCTCACAACCGTCAGATAGCCAGGTCGTCTGCCATATGCAGCTATACGCTGAGTTTGTGCTTGGTCATCGGGTGGACTACCTTAGTACCCGTCCAACAGGAGCAGGACATGGTAGGATGGGGCGTCAGGAGCGTCAGATTGCAGGTGTTCGGCGTCGACGCGAGGCATCAGAGTTGCACACCATCCCTGCACCGGCATTGCGAGCAGTGGGAGGACAGATTAGGGGGGATGTTCATTTAGTGGCATCATCCTTGCAGCACATGGTCTCTGCCCTATCGACATCTATTGCGATTCCACCTCGATCATCGATGGAGCCTCCCACATCTACACCACCTCCCACATCTACGCCGCCTCAGCACGAGTTGGAGGCTCGAGACACACAGATTGCAGAGTTGGAGGCATTGTTGGCCGAGTCTAGGGATGAGGTTAGTTATTTTGATTATGTTAGTTTATTTTTTTGTAGCGTGTTTTGAACTGAAGTTTTTTGGTTAATTCTCACCATGTACGCGACATGTTTGCATTGCAGGCACATCTATTGCATCAGGAGATGGAGTCTCGCGTACGACTATTGCAGACAGATTTGGAGGAGCAGAGGATTCGGACACGCATAGCATACCATCGTGCAGAGCACTATATTTTGCAGTTGAGGCATATTAGTCGTGATCCATCTCGCCATAGGATCAACCCCAGCGTGGCCCTATACCCTGCTCCTCCTGTAGATGTGCCGACTAGGACACCCATAGACGCAGCAGTCATAGCTAGGCTTCCTACTGCCACTTGTTTCCTTTGCCACGAGGAGTTTGACATCGTAGGGTGGTTTGGACTAGGGTGCGGCCACATCGCACATCTCCATTGCATGACCCGCCACATGCTGGCACGATCAGTGTGCCCTGTATGCTTTGCTGACATTGATGTGGCGACATACAGAGGACTAGGCATGGATGATCTATATCCTGGTCATCGTCAGGCTGTTGATCCATTCGCCCGTGTAGTCTTGACAGAGCAGTACAGGGAGGAGGCACAAAGAGCGTTGCTGATGCAGGAGGGTGCTGATACATCGGTGGTTGCAGCATGCATTCCACGATGCTTTTCATATGGTGATTTCATGCCAGGTGACGAGGCACGAGTGGAGGAGGCACGACGGATTGAGCGAGAGGCAGAGTTGCAGACATCATTGCAGCAGTGGGTGGAGCAGTAGCTAGGGCGGGGCCGAGACCAGCGTCTTTCACATGTAGAGATGATTACTCGTGCTGGATTTGAGGCACGAGTATTCGCAGATGCACGGCTATGGGAGTTGAGAGACGCGTATATAGAGGAGGCGAGGGAGGCAGAGATGGTAGCGGTGGCGCGTGCAGCATGCCCTCCTCTTCATCAGGATGAGGCTGGCCCATCTCATGCAGGTGATGAGGCTGGCCCATCTGAGCCGGCTTTGCCTGAGGGCACACAGCAGACGGTTGGGCAGCAGGTCATACAGGAGCCACGTCAGCGTTCCACTAGAGGATCATATGTAGAGCTATCAGATTCGGATTCAGATTGATTGTTTAGGCTTCACACATTTCATGTATAGGGATGCACTTTTGCAGCATGATGATGATGATGTACATATTCATTTTGGTACTTTCATGATATTGTTCCCTACTTTCATGATGTTCTTCACACTTTGTTTATCTCAATTTATCTCACTTTATAGTTTGTTTAATACATAAGGTATTTAAAAAAGAATGCCATGTGAAGTAATTATAAACATTAAGCATTGAAAAAGTGTTCAAGTTCCAACTTTATCATTTTCAATATCATATTGAATTTCGTATATATCAATGCTTGCAATTATTACACTAAACCTAAGAGCCATGCCAAGTTTCATCCCCATGTGCGTATTTAAAATTAAGAGTATGATTTTGAATTTCAAATATCTCAATTCACACATCTAATACATAATGTATTTTAAAAATAATGCCGTGTGTCGTAATTGTAAACATTAAGCATTGAAAAGGTGCTTGCAAAAATGTATGCATTATACCTTCCACATGGCGCAAACCAGATCAGTTGGAGACCAAATCTTGCGTGGATGTACGTCTAGGGTAGCCTAAGAGGCGTGTGAAGTTTCGTCCCCAACAGGGTTTAGGATTTAGGGTCCAGGGTTTAGGGTTTAGGATTTAGGGTTTAGTCGTGCTAGTAGGGATTCCTTCTACGTGGTGCAAACCAAATCAGTTGGAGACGAAATCTTGCGTGGATGTATGTCTAGGATATCCTAAGAGGCGTGTGAAGTTTCATCCCCAACAGGGTTTAGGATTTAGGGTTCACGGTTTAGGGTTTAGGGTTTAGGGTTTAGTCGTGCTAGTAGGGATTGCTTCTACGTGGCGCAAACCAAATCAGTTGGAGACCAAATCTTGCATGGATATACGTCCAGGGTAGCCTAAGATGTGTGTGAAGTTTCGTCCCCAACAGGGTTTAGGATTTAGGGTTCAGGGTTTAGGGTTTAGGGTTTAGGGTTTAATCGTGCTAGTAGGGATTGCTTCTACGTGGTGCAAACCAAATCAGTTGGAGACCAAATCTTGCGTGGATGTATGTCTAGGGTAGCCTAAGAGGCGTGTGAAGTTTCATCCCCAACAGGGTTCAGGGTTTAGGAATTAGGGTTTAGGATTTAGTCGTGCTAGTAGGGATTGCTTCTACGTGGCGCAAACCAAATCAGTTGGAGACAAAATCTTGCGTGGATGTACGTCTAGGGTATCCTAAGACGCATGTGAAGTTTCATCCCCAACAGGGTTTAGGATTTAGGGTTCAGGGTTTAGGGTTTAGGGTTTAGTCGTGTTAGTAGGGATTATAAAAATGTATGCATTTGTCCTTCCACGTGGCGCATACCAAATCAATTGGAGACCAAATCTTGCGTGGATGTACGTCTAGGGTAGCCTAAGAGGCTTGTGAAGTTTCGTCCCCAATAGATAAGTCCACGTGCATATTTCATTAGTACATGCACCATTTTTCATACGTAGTCGTCCTAGTAGGGATTGTAAAAATTTACGCAGCTGTCCTTCCATGTGGCGCATACCAAATCAGTTGGGCACCAAATCTTGCATGGATGTACTTCTACGGTAGCCTAAGAGCCGTGCAAAGTTTAATCTCCAATAGATAAGTCCACATGCATATTTGGTTAGTATGTGCGCCATTTTTCACACGTAGTCGTGCTAGTAGGGATTGTAAAAATGTATGGATTATACCTTCCACGTGGCGCAAACCAAATAAGTTGGAGACCAAATCTTGCGTGGATGTATGTCTAGGGTGGCCTAAGAGTCGTGCGAAGTTTCATTCCCAAAAGATAAGTCCACATGCGTATTTCGTTAGTACATGCGCCATAGCTCATACATAGTCGTGCTAGTAGGGATTGTAAAAATGTACGCAGCTGTCCTTCCATGTGGCGCATACCAAATCAGTTGGGCACCAAATCTTGCGTGGATGTATGTCTATGGTAGCCTAAGAGCCGTGCAAAGTTTAATCTCCAACAAATAAGTCCACATGCATATTTGGTTAGTACGTGCGCCATTTTTCACACGTAGTCGTGCTAGTAGGGATTGTAAAAATGTACGCATTATACCTTCCACGTGGCGCATACCAAATAAGTTGGAGACCAAATCTTGCATGGATGTATGTCTAGGGTGGCCTAAGAGTCGTGCGAAGTTTCATTCCCAACAAATACGTCCACACGCGTATTTCATTAGTACATGCGCCATAGCTCATACGTAGTTGTGCTAGTAGGGATTGTAAAAATGTACGCAGCTGTCCTTCCATGTGGCACATACCAAATCAGTTGGGCACCAAATCTTGCGTGGATGTACGTCTACGGTAGCCTAAGAGCCGTGCAAAGTTTAATCTCCAACAGATAAGTCCACATGCATATTTGGTTAGTACGTGCGCCATTTTTCACACGTAGTCGTGCTAGTAGGGATTGTAAAAATGTACGCATTATACCTTCCACGTGGCGTATACCAAATAAGTTGGAGACCAAACCTTGCATGGATGTATGTCTAGGGTGGCCTAAGAGTCGTGCGAAGTTTCATTCCCAACAGATAAGTCCACACGCGTATTTCGTTAGTACATGCGCCATAGCTCATACGTAGTCTGCTAGTAGGGATTATAAAAATGTACGCATTGTACCTTCCACGTGGCGCATACCAAATCAATTTAGACCAAATCTCGCGTGGATGTATGTCTAGGGTGGCCTAAGAGTCGTGCGAAGTTTCATCCCCAACAAGTAAGTCCACACGCGTATTTCGTTAGTACGTGCACGAATTTTCTTAGTCACGTTTTTAAAATGTCCTAAAGCACAAAACAAATTACAACATTACTACTAATAAACAATTTTTTGGATTACAAACACAACAAATCCCATTGAGAAGACATCAGACATCATGTAAAAAATAGAATCTAATACAATGATGTGTATGAACGTGTATAGAGCCATCATAGTGAAATACAAAATATGAGTCCATGAAAATTATAATGGTACGGTCACACAGTGAGCCTATACATATCGAATACAAAAAAGTGTAATCAACTAGTGATACCCAATAAAAATCAATCTGATCAACTGATTCAGCTCTCATGCCAATAGTTGCAAGTATGCTCTCGTGATCCGCCACTGCAAGGCGCCATCATGGAGTAGACGTCGCCTTGCGAGTGCGAACACGACTCAAAGTAATCTTGATCCCAACAACAAGATGAGAGTACATGTATGCCTCCTGATCCGCCATGTACTCCTGGAACTCAATATAGCGACCATGCCTCTGTATCTGTTGAAAATAGTGGCCACCTATGATCATGCTATGAGCATTGAAGTGCATCCCATGCCCATCCACTGTATCCTCATTCAGCACACTCTTCAGCATAGAGCATCGCAACAAGTAATAATCCACACCCTCCTCATTGCCCTCCGAAGCAATAACCGCGAAGATATCACCAATACGCAAAATATCTGTAAGCTGGTCATAATCTCTAGAGGAATTGAATCCCGCATCCTGATCATCATCTATCTCCTCCCAAGGTTGGAAGGGAGAAATCACTCGCTGTACCCATGGATCGGCCCATGGTATCATGGAGCACCCTCCCCAATCATCATCAATGCATGCAGAGCAAAAACATGCAAACCGTCAAGAAAAGATCGCGGGGTGAGACTCACCTACGCTCCTGATGGAATGGAAATCAAGAGTGCCAGGCACAGAACGACAATCAAAAGGCCTAGACCAATCAAGACTCCCAATGTCCACGCACCAAAAATACCGGCTCACCACCCTATCGTCACGCGACTGAAACGAGGAGATAGCACTAGTGGATAAGTGCTGTGGCTGCACCACCGCACCACATCATGTGCATCCTTGAAGCGATCGGCACTGTGACGCAACTGGTATCGACGCAAAGCACGCTTCATGCAAGCACCTGCACCATCGTGCTCTCCCTTATACCGTGCCCTGTCTCGAAGTAGCTCCATGTAATCGGAATGCCTGTCTCACGGTGCCATCTGCAGAACCAATAAAACTGTCTAGCAGATTTGAACTGACCACCGCAACCGTCTGACCAGATCCAGCGCCGCTGCCATGTGACACCATGATCCCTCAAGAAACTATCATGCAAAGTGAAGCAATGCTGCACAAAATGGGCATCATGCGATCGATCATCACTAATGTAGAAGTGATACTCTCGCACAATGATGCGTGAGTCCATGGTGTTATCAATGCCATCCACATGAGCCTATGCATGACGATAGCTAATGTGCACAAATATAGCAACCTGCAATATGGCATTGAAAAAAAATATGACTATTGAAATAATTCAATATAATGAGGCGGGGAAAAAATCAATACTCAATCACACATCACCTGTTCGGAGAAATAATACTCCGATTGGATCTCATGCTATGGTGCAAAGGTGTAATTCTCTGCAAAGTCCACCACTGAGACAACCACCCCTGTAGGAAATGTCCTCAAACATGCACGAAACTCACAATCCTCCCATTTCGCAGTGTGCGAGTGGCGTATGTAGCGGTATGTAGCGGTACAGCTTCCCTCGAAAACAGTCAATGAATACAACACGTGGTGTCTCCTTCCCCACAAGCTGCAACCTCCTCGACTGTACACCACCATCTAATGTCAAGGTACAGTACTCATACTGCTGCCAACGAACCATCTGCACATCACAAGTATCTAGTGCAACTCGTGGCACTCTAGCAAAGTCACCACACAAAGTACACGTGCCTTCCACACAATCAAGGGAGTGGAATAAAGCATCACCATCTCGTGTACACAATATGGAATGAATGAAGTCGTGAGGGCTAGTAGGAACCACTCCCCTATGACCATCAAGGGGGAGGGGGGAGGGTGGAGGGGGAAGAGGTAGAGGTGGAGGCCAAAATGTAGGTGGCTAGGGGAAGGGCGGAGGCTAGAGGTAGGGGAGCGCATGAGGATGGGGGGACAATGGAGGTGGGGGTGGGGGTGGAGGTGGGATGTAGAGGTAGAGCTGGAGGTGGATCAGTGGTGGCAGCGCGAGCTCGAGCTCTAGCCTCCCCCTCCCCCCGCTCCGCTTGGTGCCTCCCTTCCCCCGTCCACCCTACCATCTCCCATTGATCCCTTTGCCCCACCTTGCAGCAGCAGTGTTGCTTCATGACGTGACTTGCCGAAGTCCACTATCCGTTGTCGTACTAGCAAGATTGTGCAGTCTTTTTTTTGTGACCTCACGCCAGCTTCGCAGTCTTCTCTTCTCACATCCCTGATTGATCACCCTGACTTGGTAGAGTGTAGGAGGCTTGCTGGTCTTGGTGCACGTAGAGATAGGGTTGTATCTAGCGAGGTCCTTAGTAGTGTTCGACGTTCCTATGCTTCTATTAAGCATAGGAACTCTAGTGATGCCTTGGCAGCACGTCGTGCTATTGTGGCTGCCATTAATAGACCTCATATGATAAGCCATGTGCGTACCGCTTCACGTCTTCTTCAGATTGCACCGCGCACATTGCGAGCAGGCATCATTAGGAGGTAGAGTCTAGAGGATAGTGAGACTGATGCTCTTTGGGCTTCGAGTGGTCGTGCACCTCGCAGCGATCGATTGTTGGATGATTCCACTAGGTCCTTCATACAACAGTTTTGGGAGGAGCATTGCAGAGCATCCCCGGTGTTCAAGAAGGCATTGCAGAAGAGGGTGTCATGCAGTGTGTACATTGAGCATGGTGCATGTTTTTTGGAGTGTACCCAGACTAAGTTGTACACTCAGTTTGTAGAGGCGCACCAGGAGTTCAAGATTGGGCAGAGGTCATCTTGATCGGATAACATACCTAGCAGCGTGTTTTTTTATGGATGTGCATGACACTAGAGCAAAAATAGTATTTAATGCTTGATCGACCATGCAAAGGATATCCGATGGGTGCAATAATTTTCCTACGCCTCAACCTAGTGGTATTGAAATGTTCTCAAAAAGGCACACCCATCCGATAAGTACTTGGTCAGATAACATACCTAAGGATGTGTTTTTTAACGGATGTGCATATCACTATAGGAAAAACAGTGGGGGATAATACGTGATTGACCATGCAAAGCATATCCGATTATCACAATACTTTGCACGAACCTCAACCTAGTTGAAATAGACTTGCGTGCAAAGTGGAGCCCCCATCTGAGAAGTACTTGTTTGAATAACACACCTAGGACCGTGTTTTTTTATGGTTGTGCATGACACTAAGGCAAAAACGATGTTTTATGCTTGATCGACAATGCAAATCATATCCGATGGGCATAACACTTTGTACACACCTTAAACTAGGTGGGATTCACTTACATGCAAAGTGGCATTCTCATCACATAAGTACTTGATCGGATAACACACCTAGCAGCATGTTTTTTTTATGGATGTGCATGACACTAAGGCAAAAATGGTATTTAATGCTCGATCAACCATGCAAAGCATATCCGATGGGCACAATACTTTTCCTACGCCTTAACCTAGGTAGTATTGACATGTTTTCAAAGGGGCACACCCATCCGATAAGTACATGGTTAGATAACATACCTAAGGGCGTGTTTTTTTACGGATGTGCATATCACTACAGGAAAAATCTTGTATAATGCGAGATCGACCATGCAAAGCATATCCGATGGTGACAATACTTTGCAAGCAACTCAACCTAGTGGAAATGGACTTGCGTGCAAAGTGGAGCCCCCATCCGATAAGTACTTGTTTGAATAACACACCTAGGACCGTGTTTTTTTATGGTTGTGCATGACACTAAGGCAAAAATGGAGTTTTATGCTTGATCGACAATGCAAAGCATATCTGATGGGCTCAATACTTTACACACACCTTCAACTAGCTGGAATTGACTTACATGCAAAGCAGGGTACCCATCCCATAAGTAATTGATCGGATAACATACCTAGCAGCGTGTTTTTTAACAGATGTGCATGACACTAGAGCAAAAATAGTATTTAATGCTCGATCGACCATGCAAAGGATATCCGATGGGCACAAAACTTTTCTTATGGCTCAACCTATGAGGTATTGAAATTTTCTCAAAGAGGCACACCCATTCGATAAGTACATGGTCAAATAACATACCTAAGGGCGTGTTTTTTTGCGGATGTGCATATCACGACTGGAAAAATGGTGGATAATGCGTGATCGACCATGCAAAGCATATCCAATGGTCACAATACTTTGCACGAACCTCAAACTAGTTGAAACAAACTTGTGTGCAAAGTGAATCCCCCATCTGAGAAGTAGTTGTTTGAGTAACACACCTAGGACTGTGTTTTTTTATGGTTGTGCATAACACTAAGGCAAAAACGGTGTTTTATGCTTGATCGACAATGCAAAGCATATCCGATGGGCACAATACTTTTAACACACCTTAAACTTGGTGGAATCAACTTACATGCAAAGTGGTGCACCCATCCCATAAGTACTTGATCGGATAACATACCTAGCAGTGTGTTTTTTTACAGATGTGCATGACAACAAGGCAAAAATGGTATTTAATTCTCGATCAACCATGCAAAGCATATCCGATGGGCACAATACTTTTCCTACACCTCAACCTAGGTGGTATTGACATGTTTTCAAATATGCACACCCATCCGATAAGTACTTGGTCAGATAACACACCTAAGGGCGTGTTTTTTTACGGATGTGCATATCACTAGGGAAAAAACAGTGTATAATGCATGATCGACCATGCAAAGCATATCCAATGGTCACAATACTTTGCACGCAACTCCTAGTTGAAAGATACTTGCGTGCAAAGTGGAGCCCCCATCCGATAAGTACTTCTTTGAATAACACACCTAGGACCGTGTTTTTTTATGATTGTGCATTACACTAGAGCAAAAATAGTGTTTTATGCTTGATCAACAATGCAATGCATATCCAATGGGCATAATACTTTGCACACACCTTAAACTAGGTGGAATTGACTTACATGCAAAGTGTCATGCCCATCCCATAAGTACTTGATTGGATAACATACCTAGTAGCGTGTTTTTTTACGGATGTGTCTGACACCAAGGCAGAAATGGTATTTAATGCTCGATCGACCATGAAAAGCATATCCGAAGAGACAATACTTTTCCTACACCTCAACCTAGGTAGTATTGACATGTGTTCAAATAGGCACACCCATCCGATAAGTACTCGGTCAGATAACACACCTAAGGCATGTTTTTTTGCGGATGTGCATATCACTAGGGGCCAACAATATGTCGTGTCTCTCTTATGAATTTTCTGAGACAGATGACTTCACATAGATAAGTGCAGGAGATGTCAAGGAAAACTCTATATTGACTACTGCTACTAAGAAAATCTAACAAGGTGAATGATATTCAATCATTCATAAGGCCTCAAAAAGTGAAAACAAAGACGAATTAGAAAAGGGGGTAGAGACTACGGTAGATAATGAGTTGAAAGCTGAGGAGAGATGAGAGAGAGAGAGAGAGAGAGAGAGAGAGAGAGAGAGAGAGAGAGAGAAGAAAAAGATGGAGGATTTCTAGGGAATGAAATAGCAAGTGTAAATTCTACCAATCATATATAAAAAATCAAAGAATTTCCAAAATACGAATGTGAAAATACAAATGCCAATTTGCCTTCTTATTGGGGCCTTTTCCCACTAGGAGTTAGGTTATGTTAGTGAGCTTAACATAACTAGTTCTGTTAAGTTAAAGTTAATATTAAAATGGAAATTACATCCCCATTGGTAACCCATTATCTTATGCACTAAGCTTAAATAAAAAATTTGGGGTATTTTTTATACAAAATTGTTTATCTCATTGATCCAAAGTCAGTTCTTTAAAGTTAAGGTCACAACGGATTATTCTTTTCAAGACCTCCCCACGTTGTATAGTTTCGAGTTGATTTTGACCATGAAATTTTCTTAACAAGAATCTTGCTTTAAGTATCATTCCCACTACTCAACCTTAAGTTAACCAAGAAATTTTCACATTCCCGTTTCTTTCTCTTCCTAAAAGCCCTTAAAGTACCTATTTTGAGAGGGTTCAATTTACAAACATTTTTAACGCGTAGTTAGGAGATTTAATTTAACTACATTCTAAAAATGCTAATGGGAATCCACACTAATGTGAACACTCCATTAAAAGCCTTAATTAGTGCTCCCTAAGTGGTAATGGGAATAGGCCCTAAAGTAGAAGTGTGAATTTCCAATAAGACCTACCCATCTCAACGGCGGGAGTCGGTGGAGAGCCCATCCCAACCATAGGATGGAGATCTTTGAATAATGGGAATACGTGCCTCAGATGTTTACTGGCTGCATTCACAAAATGATCGGCTAATCCAAGACTTGCATCAACGACTCGCTTTCAATACCTATTTTCAGCCTTTGGATCTAACTCACACACTTCAATCCATCACTTACATCAATGGTTCGCCTTCATCACCTAATTCCAGCCTTTGGATTGAACTCACACTTTAATGCAGCCGCCCAAAACATGACTACCCAAGCTCTGCCACGCAGGACAATGCCAAGACAAACCTAAACTCGACTAATGGTGCCCATCCACGTGGCTCATGGGTCCCGCCTCCCGGTGGTTGCCGATTCCCGATCGAAAACTAGCAATGGCCGGATGCCGACGCTGCCGGTTTCCTCCCGGGGATTCGCCTCTAGGAGGCAATTCCAAGGGCAGGCAAAAAAACAATCTTGAAGGGCAGGCCAAAAAACAATGCCGAGGTATAACCCTTTCAGCTTTTTATTAGCATCATGAATAGGCAAAGCGCTTTTTCAAAAACCCAAAATAGGGCAGATAAATGAGGAGTTGCGGCGTGTATGGGAGCAGGCACGACCAAATTCTTCGTTGAGGTCGGCTGCTTGTTTCCTTAATTTGTCGTATGCTCACGTCTGTTATAGATCACCAACTGCTCTCCATTCGGCAAACAGATCCGTTCTGATAGTTTCTGCATAGTTGCGTTGCCCTCACCTGATTGATAAGTTGCAGTGTCGTGAATCTTTTGGGTGCGCCATAAACTGATCAATCGTGGCTAGCCAATCCGTAGTGGATCTGATGTATTTCTGCGATGTGCTTATCTACTCAAGAAACCGTCTAGATAAAGTTGTTTCTTGTTGCAAGGCCATCGACCTAGTGTGGGTACATTTGATCGCGTAGGGACCTGGCGAGGTTGGTGGGAGGGCTATAGCCACAGTTCTGCTCAGTGTGGAATATTGATGGTAGGAAAGACATGGTTCTTTGGGCTTTGTAATGCAAGGAAAGTGGAGTTGCCTGAGGTAGCCTTACTGGCGAAGTTTGTGCTGGGCCTCATGGTGACTTAGGGTCACTCTCGGAGATTACGATTGCAGAGGGGGAGACTTGCCTTCTGTAAGGCAATACGGTGTGCGTGTCTGTGGGTGTATATGGATTCCGTCGTGAAGATCTATGTCCGGAAATACATTGCGGCGACGTGAGGATAAATACGGGTGACGCATGTCTGCAGTCTGCTCATCTGCGCAAAAACCAGTAAGCATTTTCCTCCTTCAATCGTTGTAACGCTGAAGGCTGAGTTTGGAGGAGAAAGTAGAGACTTGTGAATGGATCGAGAGCATCAAACTGGCCATCAAAAATCTACGAAAAGAAAGCGACAATCCGACCCTGCGAGGAAAGCAAGTGGTACAGTTGATCTTGCAGATTCCAATGCTGAGATTCGTTGTCATGAAACTGCTGCCGACTCGGCCACGAGTCCTCGCCCTCGTGATCGGATCAAACGCACCAGTCCCGTCGCCCACCCTGAAGCTCTCCCTACTCCAAGGAAACTTCAAGCTGAAGCTCCATCAGATGTGGATCTTTTTCCGCAGCCTCCTGCTTCAGTTCATGATAAGCAACAGGAATTATCTCTTGGCCATCGTCCACTGGCTGCAACACCAAACATAGCCCCTCCGCAACCGAGCTATCTTGGCCTCAATTCCGGTGATCCGCGATCCCGTCGGCGGAAACTTTCGTCCGCTATTAGAGATTACCCAGTTGGATGCGGCAGGTCCCGTGACGTTGGACGGCTAGGTTCCAACAATATTCCTCCACCGTCTCTTGAACCTGCCCAGAGGTTAGACATGCAAGCCTGTGAGCCTCCTTTCTCCCAACATCCCTTAGCTCGCCCACAACAGACAGATCAAAGTCTGATTACTCCTCTTTTGCGGACTTCCAAGGGACATTCTGAGATTCCAGACAATCTTACACTATCTCTTGAGAGTCAAAACCCGGAGAATCCAACTGACATCAATCATGAACGGAATTCTTTTGCCGTTTCCAGCATTGGTACAGGCTCCGGTCATCAAACCCACTCATCTGTAAGGCTAAGAAAGCGCTCACCAGTGGTGATCAGAGACTATCCTTACAATTGGGATCCCAAGCATAGACAGATGATGATGGTGTATGAAAGAAGACGAAAGAAAACTAATCCGAAGAATGAGGACATTTCGGAGCAATATTCACCTGAAGAATGAGGAAATGCAAATTATCATGTTCCTTAGTCAGGTGAGAAAAATTTGAGCTTTCTTAGCACATGGTGCTAAGGTAGGCTTCTCCATAAAAAGGTGAAGGTTCAATGATAGCGTTAGGGCTACGTAAGTGGGAGTTCTTTTGTTGGAGTTGAGAAATATTTATGCTTTCTTGCTACTCCTGAAGTAGGCTTCTTTAAGGTGAAGGTCCACTATAGTCTTAGGTACGTTATTGGGTTCATTGGATTTTTGTGGGGTACACCTTAATCAACATATGCATATGTAGTGTTTGATACACATGCGCTTCAACCCCAAATGGGTGGAGCATGAAGCATGCCAACCATTTAAAGGAGTGGCACATGGACCTATTTCAACTATTCTACATATACATAATATGCTCTTGCAAGGCCTTTTCCAAAGAGTTAGGTCTCATGCATGTCTATATCATGTGTCCATCATTTAGTTATCAACTATTTGTCTTATTTTCATGCAACTAAGACTTGCATTTATTAATGAAGAAAGAAGAAAATACAAAAGAGAAATATCTACCTTATTTTGCTTACCAAAAAAAAAAACTAATACTTGCATACCCAAGCATGATTGAATCATCACCTTGCTCACTTGTTTTAATTTTATTCCATAGAACAAGTGAGCCAAGCATTCTTAAATTTCTTATGCAACATTTTTTACATTCAATATGCAATAAGTTCTTCACTTGTAAGTTGGATTAGATTTGTGCTAGGTTTTTAAAAGGCAATAGTTTCTACATCAGTAACTCATGTAGCATCATGTGGTTGCTACAAATAGGTTTAAATATCATATTCTTGGCACAATGCTAAATTGAAATTGATATCTCATCACTGTTGATTATCCTACTTGGCTAGAAGCAACTTATATTAGTCATCCACTTGCTTGATCTCTTTAGAAATGCAAACCATTAGTGGAAAATTGTAGCCAAACAATTCAATCACAATTCCTATGGCTCAATCACAAGATTCCCTATAATTCAATTGTTTCTAGTAGTACACTAAATTCTCCCTACTTCACATTGTTGTATGTCAAGTTCACAAAAAAAGCATTTCTTGATCCAGGAATTATTACAAATTGTGGTAATATTGTCATGTTCCAAAAGAAATTTTGATAGAATTCTTGTTATCTTTGCTTAAACTGACATTCTCCATGTTAATACAACACATCTATGGATAAATATTGGCGATTTTGAGTGAAGTTTTTTAGAAAAGGTGGTTTTTCTTGGGACAACAAGTAAGAAACGTCTACACAAGCATGGATTTTATCGGTAGACCCACGGTCACCAATATATTCAAAGATATGATCTAATATTAGTCTCTTTGACGATATAACTATCAAGACACTATCAATAATTATACCAGTAATATATTAATAAAATATCCCAATGGTCCATTGTGTAAAATCCCAACCCAATTGCACATTTTTCTTATTCTTTCCTACATTTTTTTTCCTCCATCTTCATTGTGAGTCTCTACCCTCTATGTCTAGCCTTCCAATAGATGCATATTAACCTCCTTACCAACCCAAAATGCCCTTGCCTTGTCTTTCTCATTTACTCAATAGATTTGAATTAGGAGGTTCAAAGAGACAAAAATGTTTTCATGTTTTAAGAGCAACGTTCTTTGATTTTCCTACCTCCTTTACACGTGTGTCGGGAAGCTCTATTGTGGTTGTTCACATTTTTCTTTTCTTTTAAGTGCATGAAAGGCACATATCACAATGTCATTGAAATTTTACATGCTTTCCTTCCCATCCCCATTGCAAGCTACATTGTGGGGTTTTGCATCTAGTCTTTTATGGTGCATGAAAGGCACATATGGACGCCAAAATCTTCCTTACTTTCTTTGTATAAGTCTTTGTTTTCTTGCTTTGCTTTGAATTCTTCTCACCTTGTTGTGTTTACTTTTCTTTCTTTTTTTCATTGCTACAAATATATGCTTTGCTTGCTATAAGTATGAAGCTTGCTTGTGTTGGCATTTTCTTGTGTTTTGGGGTGATTGGCAGAATGCTTATGCCACTTGTCACCTATGCATGGAGTTCTCTGTGATAGCATCTAGTGCTGGATTTTCATGGTTCTTGAGGATCAAGATCATTCCTGGAGTGCTCATAGAAGGCGATGGACATAAGAGTCCCTCGTGACTCTTCAAGGGTCTTTGGAGCCTTCTTTAGAGATTTCATGGAATTGCATGACCTTTGGAGGTCACTTGATGATATTCTATGGTGCTCTTGGATTGGTAGACAACACCCAGACAACGCTAGAGTCCTTAGAGGCTACAAGGCCCAACATGCCTTCTATATAACACACAAGGTGCTATGGGATGAAGATTACCGTGTGTCGGTTCTCTCTATGGAGATGTAAGGGGGCTAGTGTAGCCCTTAGAATGTATTGCAACTCTTTTATCAGTACGTGTGTGTTTCCATCTTCTCAGTGTGTGAGGATTTTAATCTTGTGCTAGCTGTGTGTGTATTTGCAAGTGTTTTAGTGGATCACGGTCTGTGTGATCATCCATACTGACTCTGTGTGAGTTTCCCTTTGTCATTTTATGCAGTGCATTAGTTGTAAGCCTTTGTGGCTAGTCATATTCTCTTCTAAACATCTACAACAAGCACCTAGTAGGGATGCATGGAGGTGTCTAGGCCTATGAGTCCTTACCATAATATAAGTTTATTTTGGTATGAACTGCCTTCATGAGCCCTTCATCTTTAGCCTGAAACTACATAAATGCAACATAATGGACATCAGAATAAGGTTTGAATTTATTGTTCTACATGATATTAAATTCCCTAAAATTCATGCTACTCCATAATATCCTATTGAAGACTATACAAAGTATGGTTGAGTTTGGAACTTGTTAGCCATGTCAAAGAATGTGCAATGTTTAGGGTTTAGGGTTTAAGGTTTAGGATTTTAAATTTTAGGGTTCAATGTTTAGGGTTTAAGTAAGAAAACAAGGAAATATGCATATCCAACCATGAAAACGATATCCGCCAATGGTTATGATGCTTTGCAAATGCCTTAGTCTTACTTAGATTAAGGCTTATGTAAAGTATCGTGCCCATCAAAGTACACTTATGCATATCTTTTAACACTCATGCATGATTCATGGTAAGAAACCAAGAAATATGCATGTGCAAATAATAGCTGATGGTTATGATACTTTGTACAGCCTTTAAGGTTTAGGTAAGAAAACAAGGAAATATGCATGTCCAACCATGAAAATGATATCCAATGGTTATGATGCTTTGCAAAGTCCTTAGTCTTACTTAGATTAAGGCTTATGTTCGTGCCCATCAAAGATGGATACATAGGCTAGAAGTACACTTATGCATATCTTTTAACACTCATGCATGATTAGTGGTAAGAAACCAAGAAATATGCATGTGCAAATAATAGATGATGGGTGTGATACTTTGTATAGCCTTTAATCTCACTTACATTAATACCTGTGCAAAGTATCATGCCCACTAGAGACACACACATAAGCTAGAAGCATAGTCATGCTTTTTTCCCCCCCTATTTTGAGGCTCGATGGTTGCTTGTCAAATAAATTATTTCAAAATCAATTAAATTATACTTTCCATTTCCATTGCTAATCTTTGTTTCTTTGGATACATGATTTCACTTTACATGAGGGTTTAGATGTGGAATGAAGTGGTTGCATTTGGGCAAATACTTGGCCTTCATACCATGAGCTTTGTTGGCTGGCAACTATAGATATTTAAAACTTAACAACTCATTGATCCATGAGCTTTGCTCCCAATATGATTTAAAGGGCATCAACAGGTTGTTAAGTTCGTAATTTAAAAACTTATTTTTTTTGCATCAATGGGATGTTAAGTTTCCAATTGTGCATCAATGGGCTACAATAAAGACCAATGACTCTGGAAGAGATTTAGAGGCATAAGAGAAGATATCTTATGCATTGTTTTTAAAAAATGGTGTATCTTTACACCACCTCTATGCTAATAGCAATAACTCTTGGATTGTCATATACAAGTTATTTAATTTATTTACTACTCAATTAATAAATCATAAGAAATCAATTAGTAAGTAGTTAAAGAATTATTGAATAAATAAATAAGGAGGTATTTAGCAATAAAAATCACATAACAACTAGTTTGATGATTAATTAACAATTCGTAAAAAAATTTAAAGAAGTTAATTTATAAATATAGTTAAATGGAAATTTAATTAATCATTAACTAAGAAATTAGTGAGAAAATGAAATTAATTGGAAATTATGCTTGTCTCTTTGAGTTATGAACTTAGTGATTTCTGGTTATATGTTAATAATGACCTTTAATTTTTTACCTTCCCCTTTTTTTCATCAAAACTTTCACTAGAAATTCGAGAATGTAGTCATGTTTATAGTCAAATTGATTGGAAAAGGGGCATTGAGTTCATTTTTTACATCAAATGTGCATAATAATATACAAAAATGGAATTTTCCTTCCCCTAACAATATCTTCTCTACCCAAGCCTCTATTTTTATTCTATAGGCAATAGTTGTGTGCAGGTGAATATATGCTCTAAAAACACCCATTTTTGAGTTTACTATGTCAATATGATGTGGAGTTTACCTTGTTGGGACAAAATTCAAAATAAGAGAAAAATATCCCAAAAAGTTAACGATGTTCGAGGCATTTTTTTGTATGCCCATGTTGATGCATGGTCTAAAACATGAAAATACAAATTCTTGACCATGCAAATGGTAACTGGAATGATAATTTCAAGGGGCCTTAGAATAGGTGATTTTGAGGCCTGTGCAAAGTATCATGGCCATCGACTACCATTGGCAAGCCTAAAATACCACCAGAATATTTTTTTGTATGCATGTGTGTGATGCAAGGGTAGAAACAAGGAAATATGGCTTCTTGACCATGTAAATGGTAACTGATGGGAATGATATGTTTCACGGGCATTAACCTAAATTATTTCAAGGATTGTGCAAAGTATCATGGCCATTGAGTACCATTTCATGCCTAGAAGATCACAATGGCATTTTCATGTATGCCCATGCATGATGCATGGTTAAAAACATGGAAATATGGCTTCTTAACCATGCAAATGGTACCTGATGGCAATGATAGGGATTTAAGGCTTGTGCAAAATATCATGGCCATCACATAACATTTTCATGCCTAGAAGACCACAGAGACATTTTTTTGTACACCCATGCATGATGCATGGGCCAAAACATGGAAATATGGCTTCTTGACCATGCAAATGGTACACAATGGGCATGATAGTTTGCACATACCTCATATTAGGTGAGTTTAAGGCCCATGGAAAGTATCATGGCCATCAAGTACCATTTACATTCCTAGAAGACCACCAAGGGATTTTTTTGTATGCCCATGCGCGATGCATGGGCAAAAACATGGAAATATGGCTAGATGGGCATGATACTTTGCATAGGCCTTAAACTAAGAGATTTTAGGGACCATACAAAGTATCATGGCCATTGGCTACAATTTGCATGCCTAAAAGTCCACCAAGTCATTTTTTTGAAAAGGCCCATGCAAAGTATCATGTCCATCGAGTACCATTGCATTCCTAGAAGACCACACTTGCATTTTTCTATACGCCCCTGCATGATGCAAGGTGCAAAACATGGAAATATGGATTATCGACAATGAAAATAGTAGTTGATGGCCATGATACTTTGCACAGGCCTTGAATTATATAGGTTTAAGTCCCACGCAAAGTATCATGGCCATCAGGTCCCGTTTTCATGCCTAGAAGACCATTGAGGCATGTTTTCCATACACATCCATGATGCATTGTCAAAAACATGCAAATATGGCTTCTTGACCATGAAAATGGTATCTGATGGCCATGTCTCAAAATTGAGCATACCGTGAAAATAGTATGCTCAACTTTGAGCTATGTATTTTGTATAACAACAATTGTGATCAAAGTCATTAACATATGCGACTTGCTCGACTAGGCAAAATACATTTCCTTCCTTATCTCTCTATGGTGGGTAGCTAGAGATTCACACTTTAATATTCTACTATCATTTGTTTGCTAACCTTTTAGCTTGTGACTTGGCAAGGTGTGGGTGGATGATGGCATTGGGTTGCATCTGAACTAATGTTTCATATATGTAGTGGTGATTATTTAAAGACCTGATAGTATTTGGCACATTTGCAAGATTAATCAATGTAAAAGCATTTCTAGCAAGTGATGTGCCACTTTACTTATAAGGGATCTTTGATTAAAAGCATCGCTATTTTGATAAAGCATTTTGATTGATCAAATCAACATTAATCGACGTAAAAGCATTGCTATTTTGATAAATCATTGCTAGCAAGTCACTGTGCCACTTTACTTATAAGGGATCTTTGAAGTTGGTTATGCTGCTTTCTTTTCTTTGGTTATCTTTTATGTAGGGTTGTATGTTGAAATAATATGTCAATGTCGTACCCTTTTGTTCTTGATACTATATGACTATTAGATATTGAAGTATTTTGATATTTGTCCTTTTGGCATAATACATTGATCTCTTGATCTTTTATGTAGTATTTAAGTCACCTTTTGGGAAATTCTTTTATTGGTTCTTATCTCTTTACATTGGGTTGTATCACTTCATTGTAGGTGCAGTTACATAAGTTAGTCTATATTTTGACACTTGGTCATAACACTCGACTTTCAATGTCATTATAAGGGCTCCTTCCTATTGTTTTAAAACTAGCTCAACAAAGTTCCCATATATCATTTTGTTGTATGTGTTGTTCATGACCCTTGGTTATTTATTTGGCTTTCGGTGTTGTTTTCTTATGTATATATTTTGCACAATAAAGATTCTTTCACACTTGGTCGTTCGTTTCTCTTTTGACATCATCATAGCTTATATATTATAATAATTGTCTAGGCTTTGACACATCATCATTTATTTGGCTTTTGGTGTTGTTGTAGCTTGTCACAAAATATTATATTCTAGGCATCAACCCTTGGTTTTTTATTCAATTTTAGGTGTTGTTAAAGTTTACATTGTTAAATGTAATTATCTATGTTTTGACACTTAGTAATGTATTCAACTTTTGGTGTCATTGTAGCATCCATATAGAAAGGTTGCAAATGCTATCTAGTTTAAAATGCTTGTGTAGTATGATTAGGATGTATGCTTTTTATTTCTACATTTCAATTATAAATTATTTGTAATAAGATGTAAAACATGATGCTTTGGATCTAGCATAGTAGGAGAAGCAAGTAGAATTAGCGAGAGAGAGAGAGAGAGAGAGAGAGAGAGAGAGAGAGAGAGAGAGAGTCAAATTAGAGAGAATCATTTTCATCATGGATGTTAAATTCAATCTTGAATAGTTTTGTGAGCCCTTTTTCTTCCTTAACATTCTAGGGATCTTGAATCCTCACATTTAGGGCCTTCTACCTGCAGTGACACTATTGTAATTTCCTTTCCCCCCATGAAGTCTTTGAAAGATGATGTGTGTAGACTTCCAAGATGATATCAACATCTTCGACTCGTTGAATTCGATTGAATTCCATTGTATTTATTCACATCAACTCACATTCCTATATTTATTTACACTCCATGATGAGCATTTAATTAAACTCCATCATATATATGTACTATATATCATTAATAATCAATCATTATGCAATAATTTGACATTTTCATATGGGATTATTTCATGTAAATCTATCTAGATTTGTTTTGAATGCTCTAGAGCCTATGTAGTATATTTTGTGAGATACACACCAACTCCCCTCATAGGAATTGCATTGAAATAAAGCCAAAACTAAGTGTTACAGAGATAGGCTTTCCCAAAAGAATCCACATGAGATTACAATGTGCCACAAAGTAGTGAAGATCAATCTCTATCCATTGCACATAACTCAAGGACATCAACCACTAGACTAGAAGGGTGATTTTCCTCTTTTCCCCTAAGCCCCACACAAGGCTTTCCTATAGGAATGGTTCTTGATCCCTACACCCACAAAATGATGGGGCTAGATGGGACCACTTCTAAGGTCAAGTACTTGGACTTGACCTTAGAAGTGCGCATGCTCATTGTTCATTACTTTGGACTTGATAGGTAATTTTGCATAAGCCCCATTCAATGCTGCATGGTTAAGAGATTGGTTCCTAGCGCCTACACCCATAAGGTGATGGGACTAAATGGGACCATGCTTGAGGTCAAGTTTTGGACTCTCTTGAAGGAGGAGGTGGCTTTGTTCCTTTTCATTTTTGCATGCATTTTCTATCATGCACTATGCATTGTATACCACACGTTGTATTAGCACGTGGATTGTGCCTATGCAAATATTATATTTGATTTTCAAACTTTCACATAGTTTCTTCTTTGTGATGGAAGGTTCTATTGGCTCTAAGCACAAGCATGCACTAACATTAAAACAATGCAAGCAATTCAACTAGATTCTTTGAGAGCAAATGCTATAGCAAATATATAGCTTGCATGAGAGACACATGAAGACCATAATAGAGAGCTCTGATAGGTTGAGTAATTTCCAGACCAAGGTTATATAGGACACAAAGAGGAGGCTATAACAATATGCCCAAGCCCATGAGCTTGCTAGCTTGGATTCTAATGCATTGCTGATGCCCATGCATGATTTAGGCAAGCATGTGCTACAAGACCAAGATTTGCAGATAATGTCAGCGCATCACAGATGGAACGATGGGACGTATTATGGGCTCTACATAGAAGTACGGCTCTATAATCTAATAAGATCTTTAGAATTGAGTGGGAGAAGAATTCACCCTTAAAATTTGGGATGGTAGAGGAGTGAGCTAAGGAGCTATTTAGCACAATTGGGGGAGGGAGCACGGAAGGCAGGATAGTCAAGAAGAGGAGCGAGCGTGGGCAGTGGAACGGGCAAGCCGCGATAGGATTAGATGTGGGTGGAGGGTAGTACCTCCTTAAATAGGCTGTTGTGAGGCTTAGAGAGTTGGGGGAATGTGAGGGGCTAGGGAGTCTGGCGTGTAAGGCGGGCCAATTGTAAATGTGGGGAAATAGGATATGGAAATGTGAAACTGTGGGAAGAGTAGAGAGTGGCGGGCGGATAGTAAATGTGGGGAGGGGAGAGGGGGGGTGTTTTATAAGGTAGGAAATAAACAAAAAAGGAAGGTACTTTGACTATTTAATTGGCATATTTTGCAAGGGAGGTAGTCATAGTGGTGGGGGTAGTCGGGGTAGTAAATAGGAAAAGCTTTAGGAATACTTAGAAACAAAAATTAGGAATACTTTAACAAAGTAGAGAAGATGTAAATATGAAAAGATTTAGGAATAGTTAAGAAGCAAAGATTAAGGCAAAAATTAGGACTCATCTAGGAATAATTTGAGAAAAAAGGAGATAATTAGGGGAAATTTAAAAATTAGGATAAAAATAGGAAGAAATAGGGTGAATTAGCAAATGAGGAAAAGAGGAAAAGTAGGAAAAATAAAGCAGAGATTAGGGCGAATAATAAAAATTAGGAGAAATAGAGAGAAATTAGAAACAATTTAGCAAAACATTAGGTGAAATAGGGAGATATAGGAAATAATTAGGGAGAAGTGTTTTATAAGGTAGGAAATAAACAAAAAAGGAAGGTACTTTGACTATTTAATTGGCATATTTTGCAAGGGAGGTAGTCATAGTGGTGGGGGTAGTCGGGGTAGTAAATAGGAAAAGCTTTAGGAATACTTAGAAACAAAAATTAGGAATACTTTAACAAAGTAAAGACGTAAATATGAAAAGATTTAGGAATAGTTAAGAAGCAAAAATTAAGGCAAAAATTAGGACTCATCTAGGTATAATTTGAGAAAAAAGGAGATAATTAGGGGAAATTTAAAAATTAGGATAAAAATAGGAAGAAATAGGGTGAATTAGCAAATCAGGAAAAGAGGAAAAGTAGGAAAAATAAAGTAGAGATTAGGGGGAATAATAAAAATTAGGAGAAATAGAGAAAAATTAGAAACAATTTAGGAAAACATTAGGTGAAATAGGGAGATATAGGAAATAATTAGGGAGAACTATGAGATTGGGAGAGCAAGGAAAGTTAGGGAACAATAGGGGAGCATGGGAAAAATACAAAAAAATAGGATAGAATTAGGAAATTTTAAGAAATAATTTGGTAGAAATTAGCAAAAAGAATTGGGAGAGAAGGAAATTGGAGAGGGGGCCAAAAAGGTTACGAAAGATTACAAAATTAAGAAAGGTGCAAGAGTGGGATAAATTGAGAGGTTTCTTAGGAAAATTTAGGAGAATAGCCGAGGGAGAAGGGTAGAGAGAGAGTGAGGAAAAAATTTTAGATAGAGAGAGAAAGGGGAAAGGTAATTAATGTGTTCAAGAGGAAAAAAGGGGATAGTAAGTGTGTGTGTGTGTGTGTGTGTGTGTGTACCCACCTTTGCCCCAATAGGACACAACACACTAGGTGAGACAATAGGTCGCCACCTACTGTGATGACCTACTATCTAACGGAAGAGGAAAAGAAGTATTGAGAAGTGTAAATTAAAGGAATGGAAAGGGGATGGAAGAGAAGTAATGAGTGCAGTACGTAAATAGTATGGAAGCAAAATGGTTTAATAGATATATGGGCAAGTTGTGGTTATAGTAATATTAGGAAAGCAAAGGAAGTGGACAATTATGACAACAATCTAGGTTAAAAGAGTTTTTTATAGAAAAGGGAAAAAGTAAATAGGTAAGTGTAATAAAACAATATTGCACAAAAGAGAAATGAAAGGAGTCAAAAGGCCAAAGGCCATGATGACTTAAATGATTTGTTTGGGAGGTGGGAGCCGAAATCAGGGGTGAGAGTTTTGGATTTGGAGTGTGACAGCCAATGAATAATTCTGCAAGGACAAGAGAAGGATTAGAAAGATGTTTATTAGAAAAAATAAATCAAATAAAGAATAAGTTTAAATAAGGGACTCAAGAAGCCAAAAAGGCCTTAATGGCTTAAGTGTACTATGTGCAACCGTCCAGAGTTGTAGAGCAAATGACCTGTGTGTGGAAGATTTTGTAAGAGGCATCCCTTGACTGACCGCACTGAGGGTAGATAGAGCATTTCTCGGGGCAGCCCACTCTCGGGTTGTGGGGCCCGTTTGGAGCCTTAGATGATCCCAAATGGCTCTAGGCTGAATGGAGTCCGTAGGTTAGTTGCTCTGTTTTGCGCACTGGTTCTATCGTATGGTCGGTGGCCTATTTTGGGACCGACCCCTAGTCGACCGTCTTGGGCGGACTGGGTCAGTCACCCAATTGAGCCTAATCGACTACCACTGGTGGCTATATAAGAGCAAGCCCGTGAAGCCCATTTTATCACTGGCTATAGCAACCCTGATTTCCTTAGCATCTAGCCTCCATCTTCTACTATTTCCAGCACGACATCAAAGCTTCTTTCATAGGAGCGCACAGTTGGGAGGCAGCGCCATCTATTGTATCAGTTCTACAATAATGAAATTTTTTGATTCTCCATAATATCTTGTTTTCTCTCTTGCGTACAAGATCCTATTATCTGTTGAGCACAGACGTATTATTTTCTTACATGGTATCAGAGCCTGGACTCTAGCAAGAAGATTTGGTAGTGTGTTTCTGTTTGCGAGCAGGTTGTGAGACATGGCCTAACCCGCAAGACTGTGAATCCCACCGTTCGGCGAAAGCAGAAAGTTGGACAGCTCTAACTATCCACTCTGGAAGTTCAAAATGAAGACCATCCTAAGCGCATACAAACTTTGGGACACTACTACTGGGGTGGACGTGAGGCCGGTTACGACACCGGATTTAGCCAATGCAGGACAACAGATAGTACCAACTGCAGATGAGATTCTCGAGAGATTCTCGCGTGGACAAGAAGAAATGCAGATGCACTATGTTTTATTGTCTGCAGTGTTAGTGATTCCATCATGGCATTAATTCAACATGTCACCACAGCGGAGGAGGCATGGACGGTCTTGAAAAATCAGTATGAGACCACGAATCAGACGCGGATTCAGAATCTGGAGACTCAACTCGTGAACGAGAAGTTGTTTGAGTCTGAAGTGGCAGAGAAGTATCACCAGGGTGAAGAATCTGCGCGATCAGATGACTACGATTGGCATCACCATCACCAGCGAGAATCTAGCACGAAGGTGCATACGGATTCTCCCACCAAAGTACGATGATCATGTTACGGTGCTGAATACGCAGAACAAAAATCTGCCCCTCAACTTTGAGGATTTCAGCGCGATGCTTCTAGAGGAGGAGATGCATCAAAAGATGAGGACTGGAGAAGATTCGGCTTTTTGGACCGGATCAAAGAAAGGTAAGGGTAAGGACTCTGGTAACCCATCTTCTTCTGACGATAAAAAGAGAAAGAAGAAGATCAAGTGCTTCTATTGCAACAAGGCAGGGCACAAGCAGAATGAGTGCCGAAAGAAGATTGCAGATGAGAAGAACAGAGTAAAGAAAGAGTCCAGCAATAGCGTGCAGGTAGCACCAATAGAGCTGTTCGTAGCAATTGAGGAGATTTGCATGGAGGCAGTTCATGTACCTGTGGATGAACCTTGGATCATTGACAGTGGTGCATTGCGCCACATGACCAATCGGAAGGATTGGTATACCTCTCTACAACAGGTAGGGAATGACATCATGGTAGCAGTTGGCAATGATGCAAAATGTCCAGCAAAGGAAAAGGTACGATTGCTCTGAAGTCGTATGGAGTTGTAAAACAGTTTTCCGATGTTCTTTATGTGCCAGATATCAAGAGGAACTTGTTGTCCATTTTTGTGATCACGGATCGGGACCTCAAAGTTCAATTCGATAAGAATGGTGCACAGATTCTAGATCTTCAAGGGAAGGTCATTGGTAAAGGTACACGATGCAACAACATTTATGAACTCTCAGCTTTTAGTGTTTGAGCGGATGTGAAGAACACTAAGCTGTGGCATGAGAGGTTTGGTCATCTAAACCTTAGTTCTTTGAAGGAAATGCATAAAAGTGGAATGATTGCAGACCTACTAGAAATTTCAGATCTGCCCGATGTATGTGAAGCTTGCATGATGGGCAACCAGCATCGGCATCCCTTTCCTAAAGAGGCCAGCAGGGCAAAGTCTCCTCTAGAGCTCGTTCACACGGACCTCTACGGAAAGATGGAGACGGAAGCTTTGGGTGGTTCCTACTACTTCATGACGCTGATCGACGACTACAATAGAAGGATATGGATATACTTCCTAAAGACTAAAGACGAGGCTTTCAGTAGGTTCAAGGAATGGCATGTAATGGTCGAGAAAGAATCGGGGAGGAAGGTGAAGAAGTTGAGATCAGACAGAGGTGGAGAGTTCACATCGATTGGATTTGAAAGTTGCTGCAAAAGTCATAGGATCAAGAGGCAGAAACCCCCGCCACATACATCACAGCAAAATGGAGTAGCAAAACGCAAGATGCGCATCATCTGTGAAATGGGCCGGAGTATGATGAAAGGGAAAGATTTGCCAAAGACTTTCTGGGCTGAAGCATGTAACACTGCAGTTTACATCCTGAATCGTAGCTACATGAAGGCTGTGAATGGGATGACTCCACTGCAAGCCTTTTCTAGTAAGAAACCTTCAGCTGCATATTTCAGAGTTTTTGGATGTGACTGTTTTGTGCATGTCCCTGATGCTTCCAAGACCAAATGGGAACCGAAGAGCCGGAAGTGTATTTTCTTGGGCTACAATGAAGAGGAGAACGGTTACCATCTCTATAACCCTATTACCAAGAAGGTAATTGTAAGTCACGATGTGGTCTTCTTAGAACAACCGCATCAATTGGAGGAGGATGCTTCCTTCCCAGACAACCAGGACTAGGATATCCATCCAGTACCTCCACCAATAGTAGACCGAACTCCCCCAACGGTGCTTGGGAGGATTCAAGACAAAGAAGATGAAGAAGAGCCTCCAGAACCACAACGGCAATGGCCATTCCCGAAGTGGGTGAAGCAGCTTTTGGACAACAGAGAATCTCCAACCATTGAGGAGGAACCATCCAAATACCGCCGGTCCAAGAGATTAGAGGAGCAAAGAAGTGTGCAGGAACACTTGGTCAACTATGCTTTGATGACAAAAGTGATCCGTGCTGACGAATCCAAGTGTCTTGAAGAGGCACAGGGTGATGATAGGTGGATGGAGGCTATGCAGTCGCAGTATAGCTCCATAATGAAGAACAACACTTGGGACCTTAATGCTTGAATTCCATGTTCCAAATTCTATTGAAGGTTGATTTTGGAACCTCCTTGTACCCTATCATTTTCATGGTCAAATTGATCTCATGCATTATGTCCACTTATTTGTACATATCTAGAATGACGAGTTGTCTCTCTCTTGCCATCAATTGTTGTTCAAGCTTTATGGGGCATCCTTTCAGCATTGTTATTCACAAAGTCATGTAACACAACTCTTGCCATCTCCATGTGATCCCATCCTTTTCTAATGATGCCTTTGTTTCCATGCATGGCATTTTTGCATCCAGCATTATGTTATTCCTTGTATATGTAGTATGAAGTTTTAGAAATTGCATGCAATTCATACCATGCCCTGCAACATATTTCCCTGCCATCAAAGCTAAACAAGTGTGACACAACACCTTTCGAATCAATCCACACAGCATTAGTGAAGCTATTGAAGATATAGGTCATTTGATTCTCCAAGTTCATGCTCCAAAACTCCACTTTCATTTTCAAAACCAAACCACAATCCGCAATTCAGAAACACTTCAACTTGCAACAATCTAGAAGTGCCACTTGTTGAACATCTTTGTACATACATCTCTTCTTCAAATTGCATTTGAGTCTCCTCTTTGGGCTTGCAATTGACCATGCGATATTTTCTTTTTGTGTGAAGTGGTTCAACATTCAGGCAAGTACTACCACTCCCATCTTGTGCTTTGGAATTTCCCAACAAATCATCCACACACGCCTCATAAACAATGGGTTCTAATAGTGAGCCATCCTCAAATGTGATTTGATCTATAGGCCATGTCTCTAGAATTGGAACAAAAATTTTTCCCTTGTCACTACTCAAATTCTCTGAGTGTGGTATGATATCTTCAACTATCACTCCTATATCATTTTCACCCAACTCTTGGAAGTTTATAGCCTCATAAGGTTGTACTAGAAGCACCACCCCTATTTTAGGTGTTTGTGTCTTATCCCTTGCTCACAAAAGCACTTTTTGCTCTCTCCATGTCTCCCGTAAATCATATCCATCTGATTTCCTAAGTTGCGTACTGATATTTTGTACATCCACCTCATCCTCCTCTGAAGTGCTATATTTATCATAGACTCTTTTCCCACCTAATCATGCTTCCCACCGCATCTCCAAGTTTGCATGTATCCATTGTTGGAAATGGAAGCTCCATGTCTGCATTAAGACAAACATGAACTGATATAGATACACATGAAGAACCAATTTGCACACCTTAACCCAAGCCACATGCATCATTGTTGAATACTGTACCACGTGCAACAATAGTGCCACTAATCCTAAGCTCCACCATATCACCATTGTTGAGCACATTGCCTACAAAATGTTCATGTGTACAAAATCATTCTTTTATATAATTAAACTCTCTCTTTGTGTGTGTGTGTGTGTGTGTGTATGTTCTCTCGATGGGGAACAAAAGAACAACACTGGTTTTAAAATCGTTCTTTATCTTTTATCCTTGATGGAGGATGAAAGTTCAAGATTGAATTTAAAACCGATCTTTATCTCTCATGCAATGTGGATTTCAAAATTCCTAGATCGATTCAAAGAAGATATTGTGCTCTCTTGCCTGATGTAGGTTGAAAGTTTAAGAGTGGTTTCAAAAACGATCATGATCTCTCATGCACGGTGGATGATAAAACCAAGCTTCATCTCTCATGTCCAATGGAGGATAAACTAATGTTGCTATCTTATACCTCATGGAGGTTAAAAGCTCAACAATACTTTTAAAACTCATTTCACTCCCTTATGTCTAATGAAGGATAAAATTTCTAGAACGGTTTTCAAATCGATCTTAGTCCCTAATGCCCAATGGAGGATGAGAGTTTAAGATTGGTATCAAAATCAATCATGGCCTCTCCTATCCTATATGGAGGATGACAAGCCAAGATCGGTTCTAAAAACTGATGTAGGACTCCCATGGGTGCTGAAGGATAAAAGTTAAAGATTAGATTTAAAACTGATCTTGTTCTCAAGTGCCTGATGGAGGCTGAAAGTTTACGATTAATCTCAATCTTCATCTCTCATATTTGACAAAGGATACACATTTGATATCGGTTTTAAAACCGATCTTGGCCTCCATCATGTCACTTAGAGGATGAAGCCAACTTCTGTTTCAAAACCGATGATGGTCTCTCATCATGGAAAAGTTTATCTTCAGTTTTAAAACCGAGCTTTTAACCTCGTGCATGGTGGAGGATAAAAGTTCAAGATCGGTTATGAAAGCTATCATGATCTCTCATGTTGAAAGAATGTTGAAAGGTTGAGATCATGGCAACCATCATGTCCTATGGAGGATGAAACCAAGATCGGTTTTAAAACCAATTTGTGTCTCTCATCATGGGAAGGTTTATAAAACCAATCTTGGACTCTCATGTGTGATGGATGATAAAAGTTGAAGGACCGTTTTGAAACCAATCTTGATCATTTCCTGTGGGGGATGAAGCCAAGGTCGGTTTTAAGACCGATCTTTGTCTCTCATCAAGGGAAGGTTTAAGATCAGTGTTGATACCAATCTTGGACTCTCTCATGTGGTAGAGGACAAAAGTTCAAGATCGGTTTTGAAACGGATCTTGATCTCTCATGCCAAAAGAAGGATAAGCTTGAGATCATGGCCTCCATAATGTTGTGGAGGAGGAAACAAAGATTGGTTTTAAAACCGATCTCTCTCATCATGGGACGGTTTAAGATCGCTTTTAAAACCGATCTTGGACTCTCATGTGTGGTGGAGGATAAGTTCAAGATTGGTTCTGAAAGCGATCTAGATCTCTCATGTCTAAAGAAGAAGGATGAAAGCTCTAGATCGGTTTTAAAACCGATCATGCACTCCATCATGTTCTCTAGAGGATGAAACCAAGATCAGTTTTCAAACCAATCTTTGTCTATCATCATGGGAAAGATGAAGATCGGTTTTGAAACCAATATTCATCCCTCATGCTTGATGGAGGATGAGATCTAAGGGCAGTTTTAAATTCGATCATGGCCTATACCATGTCACATAGGGGATGATAGGTTTTAGAACCGATCAAGGTCTCTTTTCAGGGATAGATTTTATTTTTTTCTTTATTCAGTATTTTATTACGAAAGCTAAAGTATATTATCAATTTAGTGCTAGGTATATAGAACACTAAAATTTTAATAATATTAGAAGTTCATCGTACTTTAATATATTAGTGAAATATATATTAAAATATATTTATTTAAAGATATTTTAGTAATAGACTACATGATACAAAAAATGTAATAAAATATCAAAATATGTTTAACATTTGGAAACCATCACTATTTTTTAAATTAAAAAACGACAATACTAATTTTTTTTAATAAACTTATTTGTTTAAATATTTGTTATTACTAATTTAATATATCAGTTAGCTATATGTCAAAAATATATTATTCTAAATGATATTGTAGTAGATTTTAGAAGAGTTCACTCTAGAAATCTATATAATTCATATTTTATTTAAAGTACTTACTAAAAATCTAATAACATATTTTATTATACTAAAAAATGTTTGAAATATATCTCCATATAGTCATATATTTTAATAATTAAAAGATACTCAATACAATTTAATAAATAAAATATTTATACATATTTCAAATATATTCTATACTTATATACTTACACAATATAATATTTGTTATTTATTTATATTTTAATATATTAGTAAACTATATATTAAATTTTATTTTATTTGATGTTATTTTATTTTATATAAAAGAACCTAGCATTACTAACCTTAACATTATAAACTAACCTGAAGTTTTAGAACTAACCTAAATGTTTAAAACTAGCCTAGACTAACCTAAAAATTTTAAAGTAGTAACCTAAACTAATGTTACTAACCTAAATGTTTAGAGCTAACGTTAACACTAACCGAATGTTTAGAACTAACCTAAATATTTTAAACTAACCTATCGTTAACACTAACCGAATGTTTAGACTAACCTAATATTTTAGACTAACCAAATGTTTTAGACTAACCGAATGTTTTAACCTAATGCTTAGACTAACCAAATATTTAAAGCTAACCTATCGTTAACACTAACCAAATGTTTAGACTGTACTAACATATGGAAACCTTAGGTACTAACCTAAATTTTGCAAAACCTAAAGTATAACGTACTTACCTCTCATGCTGCCATCGCCATTGCCCTACTGCCCTTGCATCTCCATCCGAGCCTCACGGTTGCAATTGCTCTACCCAGCCTCATGGTCGCCATCTCCCTTACCCTCACAATCACCATCGGTGAGAATGATGCCCTCATAGTCACCATCATCGACACCCACACCCTCCTGATACCATCGATAGAAATCATGGGATCGATGCCCACACAATCTCCCTTGAGAGCATCTACTTCGATCGCTGCACGGTCGTCCTTAACAAGAACTACCTCTACAATGCCACCATCATGACTGCCATCGGAGACACCAATGCCATCACTATCACTATTGAATGGAACGGTGCAAGTAGTCTTCACTAGAGCGAAGAAAATATAAGTGGCAATCTTTAATCATGGAGCTGGAGCAGAGATGAGATCAGCTAGAAGGACATCACGAGTTGCAATGGACTCTATCTCTCACAGAGGTAGGCCTATGCTCCAACTCTCTTTCTCTCTCTACCTTTCTCTCTCACAGCTTTCTCTCCCTCTCTCTCTCTTAGAGCTTTCTCTCATACAAATCTCTCACTCACTCTCTCTCTCTCTCTCTCTCTCTCGCTCGCTTGCTCTTTCTCAAAGTCTCTCTCTCTCTCTCTCTCTCTCTCTCGATCTCTCACTCATGCTCGCTCTCTCTTACTCAAAGTCTCTCTCTCTCTCTCTCTCGATCTCTCACTCATGCTCGCTCTCTCTTACTCAAAGTCTCTCTCTCTCTCTCTCTCTCTCTTTCTCAAAGTCTATCTCTATCTCTCAAAATGCTAAATATAGTAACCTAAATAGTTTAAGCTCTTTTTGAAGTTGGAACAATCTAACTTCACATCATTTGTAGAATAAAAACATTGAAACCAATAAATGGAATTTTAATAATTTTTTCAATTTGGGGAGATGAAGACATAAATTAGAAATCAATCTTGGCCTTCAACCCCCTTGATCAGTTTTAAAACCGATCTCGAGTGGAGGGATGCTGAGCAAAGCTAGGCTCTTTACCTCCCAACCAAGATCTTACTTGGACATGAAATGCCTTGCAGTTGTTCTTCATCCCCCAACCATGATTGGTTTTGAAACCAATCTTCTTTGGTCTTCAAAGATCTTGCCCTTACTCTTTAGCTTTCCATCAAAGATCGGTTTTGAAACTGATCTTGATTGGGGTGATAAAGGAAAAAGGCCAAGCCTTCCATCTCCTAATGAAGACCTAATACAAAACCGATCTTGGTGAAATCGAGCTGGGATTTGGGGGCTAACATTCACCTCCTATTCCAAGATTGGGTTCTAAAACCGATAATCATTGGAGGGATGAAGAGCAAACACCGGGTCTAGCAATTGCCCTTCTTCCCTCGACCATGATTCATTTTGAAACCATTCTTGAAAGACCTTGCACTTGCTCTTTATCTTTCCACCAGAGATTGATTCTAAAACCAATCTTCATTGGGGATGATGAAGGAAAAATGCTAGGCCTTCCATCCCTTAACTAAGATCGGTTTTAAAACTGGTCTTGGTAAAATTTAGCTTGAATTTTTTATGACATTCATCTCCTAATCCATGATCAGCTTTATAGCTGATCTTAATTGGAGGGATGAAGAGTGAAGGCTAGGCTCTTTATCTCCTTAGCAAGATCTTCCTTGGACATGAAAGACCTAACATTTTCCCTTCATCGCCTAATCATGATTGGTTTTGAAACCAATCTTATTCAGACTTGAAAGACCAACCTTGCTCTTTAGCTTCCCATCAAAGATCGGTTTTAAAACCAATATTGTTTGGGTTGATAAAAGAAAAAGGCCAAGCCTTCCATCCCCTAACCAAGACCGGTTTCAAACTGATTTGGATGAAATTGACCTTTAATTTGGGGGCTAATATACACCTCCTAATCCAGGATCAGGTTCTAAAATCAGTCTTTGTCGAAGGGATGTAGATGAAACGGTAGGTCTAGTAAAGCCCTTCATCCCTCAACCATGATTGGTTTTGAAACCAATCTTGTCCAAACTTCAAAGACCTTGCCCTTGCTCTTTATCTTTTCATGAAAGATTGGTTCTGAAACCGATCTTGATTGGGGTGATGAAGGAAAAAGGCTAGGCCTTCCATCCCCAAACCAAAACCAGTTTTAAAACCGATCTACGTGATATTGGACTTCAATTAGGAGGATGATGTTCGCAAACAAAGGCCAAAAGATTTTACCTTCATACACCAATCCATGACCAGCGATTGTAAAATTGATCTTCAATTTAAACCCGATCTTGGATTGTGGGATGAAGGTAAAAGCCTTAGCTTTCATCCCCTCAATCAAGACCGGTTTTAAAACCGATCTAGGTGAAATTGAACTTGAATTTGAGAGATGACATTCATCTCCTAATCCAAGATCAAATTTAAAACCGGATTTGGATTGAGGGATGAAGATAAACGCGTCATGACTTCATTCCCTTCAACCAAGATTGGTTTCAAAACCTATCTTTGTTGAGGTAAATAAGGCCAAAGGATTTTACATTAATTCCCAAATCTAAGATCAGTTTTAAAAACGTTCTTGGTTCCAAACTCAATCTTGGATTGTCAAATGAAATTAAAGCCTTTAGCCTTCAACCCTTCTACCAAGATTGGTTTTGAAACCAATCTTGGTTGAAGAAATATAGGGAAAATGCTAGGCTCTTTATACCCTAACCTTTGATTCTTGGACGAGAGTTTGTTTATTTTTGTGTTCATGTAACAATTCAAGTTATTCAAAAATGCAAAGTAAATTATGGATATGTAATGTGATTGTGGCTGGGTTGTGTTGGTTTTTTCTTTTGTTTGATTTGAGATTGTGTTTTGAAATAGGACATGGCAAGTAAGACCGCTAAAATGTCAACCAATAAGTAAAAAAGAAAGAGAGTAAGTGGAAAGATTGGTGATAGTAGTGCAACTAGTAAGAAGCAATCCCTCTCAGGATGTTTGTAATGGTTGCAATGATCCATAGTGGGGGTGGTATATAGACACATATAGTGAAAGTGGAAAGCCTTTCAATCATCAAGGAATAGCCCCATCCTTTTATAGCCAAGAGAGGGGGTCTCTCCCAATAAATGCATCATCCTAGCATGGGATCTGTTACAATTTTGTAGAAGCCTTGAAAAACTATCCGCGACCAGAAGACACAGGAGCCCAGTAAAACCGTCGTGATCTACTCGCGATACACATGCGTGTACACAGTAGACGCATGAATGCATGCACAAGAACTCAGAGGGAGCACGGATGTTATAGTTCTACAGATGCGATCGGTATGAGTAGAGGATTCGCCAGCCAGAATACACGTAGGAACCATGAGCAACACGGTCCTAGGTGTGTTATTCAAACAAGTACTTATCGGATGGGGGCTCCACTTTGAATGCAAGTTTTTTTCAACTATGTTGAGGTGCATGCAAAGTATTGTCACCATCGAATAAGCTTTGCATGGTCGATCATGCATTATATACCATTTTTTCTCTAGTGATATGCACATCCGCAAAAAAACACACCCTTAGGTGTGTTATCTAACCAAATACTTATCGGATGGGTGTGCCTCTTTGAGAACATTTCAATACCACCTAGGTTGAGGCGTACGAAAAGTGTTGTGCCCATCGGATTGCAAAAAGACATGGAAAATCATCTAACATATCCAGGTACTGGAGCTTCTCACTACTTGATAGAGAATCACCAAGAAGCTCTTCATTGCATTGGCATCGTTTAGTGTGCTCCACATCCTCCACATGAAGTGTCTCTATAGGATCTTCTTGTACCACCACCTTTTTCCCTCTGACTCATCCCGATCAGCACCAAGACAAAGACCAAAGGCCACTCCTTCTACCTCACCCTCTGAGTTGGACTCCTCGAAGCTACACCTTGTCTCTTCTTCTTCATCGGTTAATCGAACTCTCTGATGTTGAAGACTCCTCCTTGACAACTTCCTTTTTGTGGCTTCTGATGTTGTAGCACACCTTCTTATCATTTCCCTGCAAAATCAATTCTTAGTATCCCACTTTTGAGCAGCGTTCATCTTGCATAGCCAATGCCTTCCCAAAATCAATGGATAGGCACGTGCATCTGGCTTGGTAGGGATCACCTGAAAAGTAGTCGGCACAGAATTTCCACATACATCCACTTCTAGATTCTTCACAAGTCCCAAGACCCTAGTGTTGTCAGCCAATTTGATGTGATAAGGAGAGGTAATACTAGAGTATTTTAATTCAGCATCTATCATGGTCTTCTCACTCATGACATTAATCGATGCGCCTCCATCAATGTACACATTAGAAATCACTTGACCACCAATGATCACATCAACCACAGGTACATCATCACCAACATCTATATCTACCTTTTGAACAATAGGGATGGAACTTTTCTTCTTTTTCTTCTTTGAGACTCTTGTGCTTGCTAGCTTCCCCCATTCTTTCCGTAGTTTTAGAGACAAAGCAAGTAATTGACCAAAGGTGATATGAGCTTCCTTTTCTTTAAGGTCGGACAAAAAGTCATAGCTTCCAATGCCTTGTCCTAAAGGAAAGTCTGACTAGCTAATTTTCCTTCTAGATGCCTTCTTTCTTACTTAATAGAAGTCTCTTTTTTGAAAAAAAAAAAAGCAAAATGACCACCATAGATGCCTTCATGATTTGCTTTTAGTATATGTTGGATCCCCTCACACCAATGTACTCTTTTGAGTATCAGGTCAGCTCCCTTCATGAATAAAACATCACCAATCAAACAATAAGGCTGACTTGTCTTCACAAACCTATATCTATTTTGTTTGGGAACTTCTTCAGAAAATTTTCCAGACAACAAAAACTTTTCCACCAAAGCCAAGAATTCTCTACCCCTATAAAGAGGTTCTTGTACTCTCACTGCTTGTATAAGTGGCTCGGCCAACTCTTGGGTAGCATTATGAGCCTCCAAGTTTAGACTCACTACCGTGTTCCTCTTCCTGATGTTCCTCATCTACTTCTTCCTTGCTTTCTTCTTCTTCTTTTGCTTTACCACGCCCCCGTTTAGCCATCATTACCTCTCTTTCCTCATCCATTGAAGAAGCTTCTAACAAGGATACTTGTTTTTCTTCTTTCTTTCTCAATCTAGGACACTCAAGGTGATAGTGACCTTTTTCATTACATTCATACCAAGTGACCCCACTCTTATCTAGAGGCCTGTCTTTGCTCTTTGGTGCTCTAGGTTGTCGTGAATTTACCAAATGCAATTTCAAATCAGCAAACTCTGCCATCAATTGGGAGATATTATGATCTAACTCAAAGGACTTTGGTACTTGAGGAGTGCCCATTACCTCCACCTTAGAAGTTGAAGCTGTTGAAGACACAAAAGAGGATTCGATCTTTAGAGAAGCTTCTTTCTTGGTTGCAATACCAAGTGCCTCCACATATGTTGTTGGATCTTTACTCATTACTTTTGAGTAAAGACGAGGCACTAAAGCCATAACAAAAGTGCTCCATCCCTGAGAGACTTTAAGGGGCCGATGATGCAGATGCCACAGTTTGCAAAGCTGCCCTTTGATACTTTGTCCATAAAGTTTCCTCGAGGGGGTCACTCATCATATGTAACCCTATCACGTGAGTTCAACAGAAGGATATTTTTTATTTCTAAAATTTACAGAAATAAATATACATAAGGGACTATTTAAAATAGCTTTGGAAAAAATTTACAGATTTGTATAGAAAAGGGGTACATTTTATTAATGAAAAAATTTACAGATAAGGGATTTTAAATATAGGCCTTGAATGCACGTGATATAGAGGGTTTATACATAGTGACCCCCCTGAGAAAGTTTCATATTGGATTGCCAACATAGAGACCATCTCACCCTCTCCTTGATAGAACCAGTCCAATTGCAACATCAAAGCATTTGGCAACTCCACTGCCCCAAATCTCTACTTCATTCCTGCCACCACTTGGTCCCAGTCCTCCTTGGTAGAGTCTAATGGGCACTCCTCAAGTACCAAAGTCCTTTGAGTTAGATCATAATATCTCCCAATTGATGGCATAGTTTGCTGATTTGAAATTGCATTTGGTTAATGCATGACAACCTAGAGCACCAAAGAGTGAAGATAGGCCTCGAGATAGGAGTGGGGTCACTTGCTATGAATGTAATGAAAAAGGTCACTATCGCCCCGAGTGTCCTAGATTGAGAAAGAAAGAAGAAAAACAAGTATCCTTGTTAGAAGCTTCTTCAGGGGATGAGGAAAGAGAGGTAATGATGGCTAAACGGGGGCATGGTAAAGCAAAAGAAGAAGAAGAAAGCAAGGAAGAAGTAGATGAGGAACATCAGGAAGAGGAACACTGTAGTAAGAAAAAGAAGGCATCTAGAAGGAGAGTTAGCCAGTCAGACTTTCCTTTAGGACAAGGAATTGGAAGCTATAACTTGTTGTCCGACCTTAAAGAAAAGGAAGCTCATATCACCTTTGGTCAATTACTTGCTTTGTCTCCAAAACTACTGAAGGAATGGGGAAAACTAGCATGCACAAGAGTGTCAAAGAAGAAAAAGAAGAAAAGTGCCATTCCTGTTGTTCAAAAGGTAGATATAGATGTTGGTGATGATGTACCTGTGGTTGATGTGATCATTGATGGTCAAGTGATTTCTAATGTGTACATTGATGGAGGTGCATCGATTAATGTCATGAGTGAGAAGACCATGATAGATGCTGATTTAAAATACTCTAGTACTACCTCTCCTTATCACATCAAATTGGCTGACAACACTAGGGTTAAGACCTTGGGAGTTGTGAAGAATCTAGAAGTGGATGTATGTGGAATTTCTGTGCCGACTACTTTTCAGGTAATCCCTACTAAACCAGATGCACGTGCCTATCCATTGATTTTGGGAAGGCCTTGGCTATGCAAGGTGAAGGCTGTTCAAAAGTGGGATGCTAGAGAATTGATTTTGCAGGGAAATGATAAGAAGGTGCGCTACAACATCAGAAGCTGCAAAAAGGAAGTTGTCAAGGAGGAGTCTTCAACATCAGAGAGTTCAAGCTCTGACTTAACCGATGAAGAAGAAGAGACAGGGTGTAGCTCCGAGGAGTCCAACTCAGAGGGTGAGGTGGAAGGAGTGGCCTTTGGTCTTTGTCTTGGTGCTGATCGGGATGAGTCAGGAAGGAACAAGGTGGTGGTGCAAGAAGATCCTGTAGAGACACTTCATGTGGAGGATGTGGAGCACACTAAATGATGCCAATGCAATGAAGAGCTTCTTGGTGATTCTCTATAAAGTAGTGAGAAGCTCCAGTACTTGGATATGCTAGATGATTTTCCATGTCTCTTTGCAACAAGCTATTCACAGGTTCGACCAATCTCTCTTGTGGAGCACAAGATTGAGTTGAAGCCAGAAAGCAAGCCAGTTGTGCAACGCTTAAGGCGATTGGGGGTGATCCAAGCTGAGGCACTAAAGAAAGAGGTAACACAACTACTTGAGGCGGGATTCATCTTTCCTGTTGATGATGCAGAATGGATATCTCCTGTAGTTGTCACACCAAAGAAAGGAAATAAGTGGCGAGTTTGTGTGGACTTTCGTCCTTTGGATTCATGCACTAAGAGGGATCATTTTCCTTTGCCATTTCAAGATGAAATACTAGACCAAGTAGCAGGGCATGAGATGTATTCTGTATGTGATGGGTATTCTGGGTACTTTCAAATTCGTATTCGGGAGGAAGATCAAAAGAAAACATCATTCATCACACCTTGGGGAGTTTTTGCTTACAGAGTGATGCCTTTTGGGTTGACCAATGCACCAGCTACATTTCAAAGGTTCATAAGTCAAGTCCTGAAGCCTTACTTGGGAAAGTTCATATTGGTGTTTTTGGATGATTTTTGCATTTATTCTCGGTGCATAGATCACATGGAGAAGTTAAAGATGGCCTTAGCTAGGATTGATGAAGCAAAAGGGTGTCTAAATCCTAGCAAGTGTCATTTGGCTCAAATAAAAGTACTCTTGTTGGGGCATATTGTGTCTGAAGAAGGCCTGCAAATGGATCCTGACAAGGTTCAAGCAATCATGGCATTGCCAAGTCCTGAAAGTGTCACTGGTGTTCGTAGAATTCTAGCAAAGAGCAAGTATTATCAATGCTTTTGTGATGATTTCACAGAGATAGTGCATCCCATGAACTTGTTGACAAGAAAAGGAGTTTCTTTCCAATGGGGTGTGGAGAAACAAGAGTCTTTCTAGCAACTTAAGGAGGCCATGAGTAAGGGCCCAATATTGAAGCCCCCTGATTGGTCTCAAGACTTTTATGTAAATCCAACTGTATCTTTGCATTCACTTGGTGCTGTATTGCTACAAAAAGGAGAGGCAAGTAGAATGCAACCCATCTATTATGCCAGCCGATAGCTTACAGATGTGGAAACAAGGTATGAAGAAATGGAGCAACAAGCTCTCTCTTTGGTGTTTTCAGTCAGAAAGTTTCGCTCCTATTTATTACCTCGACCATTTTTCTTCCTTACCTCTCAGTCTGTATTAGCATATCTAGTTCGCAAGCCTAATCTTGGGGGGAGATTTGCAAAATGGTTGTCAGAGCTTCAAGAGTTTTCTTTCTCTTTTGTCACTGAAAATACCACTAGGTCCACTATGGCAGATTTGCTCACAGGACGGGAGGATCTAGGAGAAGAAAAGAAATGTAAGGAGAGCATTAAAGATGAAAGGGATACACCACCAATAGATTTTGTTTTGTATTTTGATGGGGCTTTTAGTCCTTCATGCCAACAAGGAGCCGGGGGGATAGTCTTAATGAATCCTGAAGGTCAAGAGGTATGGGCAAGAGGACAAGAGCTTCCAGGTATCACAACTAACAATGCAGATGAGTATAATGCTTTAATTCTTGGTTTGGAGGGTTGTCTTCAAAGTCAAAATAAAGAATTGGAAGTAAGAGGAGATTCTCAGCTTATTATAAAGCAAATGCAAGGGCATTACAAGACAAGAAGTCCTCATTTGAAGGAGCTTAATCAAAAGGCTATGGCACTATGTAGTCAGTTTGATTTTTGCAAGTTTGTTCATATAAACAGAAAAGAAAATCAAAGGGCAGATGAGTTAGCTAAAGCCATTGTAGTGCCAGACCAAGGGGTGGTTTCTTGGGTAGACACTGGATGGCCAAAACTACAAGATGTTCAGAAATATGTGGAAGAAGGCATGTTTCCTCGAGGGTTAACTCCACAATAGAAGCAGAGATTGGTTACTTTTGGCCACGCCTCCATAAGGATGTATATGAATGTCACGAATGGAACCTATCAGCTTGAGGATGTTGACAGCATGGTGATACCCGGACGCACCAATGAGTATCGCCTTAAATTCTTCTATGCTCAACCACCTTGAGGGCCAGCAGACCCTCTCTGTACTAGAGAGGATCTGCTGGGGGGGGAAAGGTGTGACGCCAAAAATTGATATTTTTAATTTGGCATTTGTATTGTTTTTCTCTATGTTTGATAAGAGTTTGAGTATCAAGTGATAGCCTAGCAGCTCTCACTTATTTCTATTTTCTATGATATTGTATGGGATGGAGAGGATGAGTGGAATGGCTCATTGTAAATACCATAGGTATGAATTATAAATACCTTGGTATGGGGTGAGAGTTATTTGTGTATGGGATATTATGGAGTTTTTAGAAAATAGGAAGAGTGAGTCATATAAAGAGGTGAGCTCATGTCCATGTGTTCCAATAATATAAGAGAGGCCACATGCCAAGCATGTGGAAGGCATGTGGAGGAGTGTGAAGTCAAGAGGACTCCTTCTAGAACTCCTATGTGGAAATAGGAGGATGTGGACATGTGGAAAAGAGAGGGTCCCTATGGGCTCCATGTGAGGAGACCCTTGACTTTCTCAATATTTTAAGAGTCTTGAGCATCTTTTGATGGGACACATGGAAAGAGTAGCCAAAAAGGACATGGATGGTGACATACGTGCTTATGTGATTGATGGGGAAAGGAATCTACAGGCAGCAATTGTAAATGGGTGAAGGAAGGTAACAAAATCTCTATAAAAGGAGCACTCCTCTCCCTTGTTCATCATAATCTCTTCCACCATTAGGCCTCATGTTGCTGTAGCTCTAGTCTCCCCAAGCCTCTTCCATGAGCCTTCTCTCCCTCTTGTAGATATTCTCTCATGTAGAAGACTCTTGAGTCCATCTCTCTCTAGTTTATTCTCTATCTATGAGTAGTCTTGGAGCTTCCGCTCCCTCTTGTATGTATGAAACCTCTTCTTCTCCCTTGTGTTTAAAGTGTTGGAGTGGATTCTCACTCTATTTGCAATGAAGGTCACTTCAGGTTCTCTCTCTCGAGTGTCTCTTCCCTTTTCTTTCTTTCAAAGCCTTAAAAGTTCTTTCTATTTAGCTGCTCACTGTGCACACATGGTCCATCTATTTCCGGAGCCACCATGTAAACTTCTTCCCCTCTTCTAGGCAAAATCTATGAGGGGTGGATCGTTGATGAAGGTGGAGTCTTGAGGGAGCATCCTGCCCACACGAAATTAGCCTGGGTGGAGGGTAGTTTTCATGATAGTTTGACCCCCTATAAGTGTTTTGCTCATAACTTTCTACTTGATAGTTCGATTGTAATGAAATTTATATCAGCATGAAGTCTCTTCAAGGCACATGTTTGTATGTGATCAGATCTTGAATCAGATACTGCTACAAAAAGTTATGAGTCTCTGTGTCTGATAGTCTGTTTTCATGATAGTTTTTACCCCCGTCTAGTAAACTGTCCATAACTTTTTGGCCGCTACTCTGTTTCTTACGAAACATATATCAACGCGAAGCTCTCTTTAAGATGCATGTCTGTATGTCCTTAGATCTTGAATCAGATACTGCTGCAAAATGTCATGAGTCTTGTGTTTGACAGTCTATTTTCATGATAGTTTCACCCCCTTCTAGTAAAGTGTCCATATCTCTTCAACTGTCTGTATGTTTTCAATGAAACTTATATCAGCGCTAAGTCCATCTCAAGGTGCATCTCTTTGTGTGCTTGAATCTCTGATATCATGTCTTTACTGAAAGTTATAGGCCTCTGTGTCTAATGACAATTTGTAGAGTGTTTTGAGCTAAGTGTAAAGGTGTCTATGAAGGAGGTGTAATGTTTCCTCGGAATCTACCCATCCGACCTAATCAGCCCCTTCAAACTCCTCGATATATATCATTTCATGTTATGTTGGGTCGCAAGATCTTCTTTCAACAACGTATCGCTCTTCTCTTTATCGCAGACCGGCTCACTGAGATTATGGCCTCTACTGATCCTTTCCTTCTCCCTATGCTTGATTACAACATCACTTGGGATGTCACCATCTTCATTCTCATCAGAGGGAGGAAAGTATGGTGTGGTATCTTGGCATAAAAGTTTTTTTTCTAATGTCCCATCCTCAATGATAAATATCTTTGGCTGTCAGTTCGAAAGCAGCAGGAAGTGAAGAGGTGCGTGAAGTTTATTACCCCCAACTTCATGTCACACCATGTTTGAGACTTGGCTTTGTCCTGAGCAAGTCTAGTGTGCCAAACAAGTCTATCTCCAACTCTATACTGAGTTGATCTCCTATATGATCATCGTACTCTAGCATCATATGTTCACCATAGACTTGATCATCTTCTTTAATAAAGTTGGGTGATTCTTGATGATCGTCATCTTCTTCCTTAATATTGTGATCTCCATCTTCCTCCCATATGATGTCATTATGCACATCTTCCTCTTGGCTCATATTGTGATCTTCATCTTCTTCTATAAATCCATCTGGATCAATTGGATCCAGCATTGGTAGTGGCATTTCCATATCCACATCTCTATCTTTAAAAATTTGCTTACTTGGTGGTGCAACTTGGATCACGTACCACCATCTTGGATTAGAACGATCCGAATGAAAAACCACCTTTAACACTTATTTCATTAATTTTGGACTTGTCAATGTACAAATTCATTTTTACATATACTTTTGGACTAGTTTTTAGATAAAATTTAAGAAAAACCCAATCTTCAAAGCACATATAAAAACATAAAAACAAGCATTTTTTAATATATTTTTTAAGGACATGAAACTAAAATTATAAAATTTAACGCAGCCTAGATAAGTTACATGAAAAAATAAGATTCGGTTGTTGTAAACTCTCTTAATATTTAATGGTGCTAATAAACACCTTCAAAAGTTAAGCCTGAGATAAGTTACACAAAAAAGAGTGGTTCATTAATTGTAAACTCTCTTTATATTTATAATAGTGTTAGGAAACACTTTCAAAAGTTACAAGTGGAAGTAGCAAATTCTCACAATATTTATAATTTAGGTGTTGAAAAACACCAAAAGTTACAATAAGACTCTCATTCGAAGGCAAATTACACCAAAAGTTACAATAAGACTCTCACTGGAAGGCAAATTTATTTTCAAGACTACAGCCATTCAATTTGATGAATTTTCTATTTTCAAGTCTTTAGCCTAAATTCAACCCATTCAAGAGCTGAGCTCATCTCATCCTCATCGATGTAGTTAAAATTATAGAAGAGAAGTAAGAATTGATGAATTTTCTCCTACATAACACTTTGTTTATTTCAAATGGCTTGCGCTTCCTCGGGGGAAAATCTTCCATAATGAGCCACACGCGAAGATATCTCACTTTGAAAGTTTATCAACTCTCTCCTATATGACTGTAATTTATCTATTTTAGTAGTAGCCATACTTATTTTTCTTTCCTCTCTCGGGGGGGTCACTCATCATATGTAACCCTATCACATGAGTTCAACAGAAGGATTTTTTTTATTTCTAAAATTTACAGAAATAAATATACATAAGGGACTATTTAAAATAGTTTTGGAAAAAATTTACAGATTTGTATAGAAAAGGGGTACATTTTATTAATGAATTTTTTTACAGATAAGGGACTTTAAATATAGGCCTTGAACGCACATGATATAGAGGGTTTATACATAGTGACCCCCCCGAGTTTCCTCTTCCTTCTCTAAGCCCTTCTGACAAGCAAAGTCATCCTTCTCGTATTGGGTTAATGGAGCTGGATTCTGCTTTCTCTCCTCTCTCTTTCTGTGGTTCTCGGCAATCCATTATTTAAGGCTGCTAATGGCTTGCTCGACATAATCGATTACCTTAAAAAGATCCATAATGGCTGCAAGATGAAAGGAGTATGCTTGAAAAGAGGAGGTAAGACTGCAGGCAAGATGGAAGGAGCAAGCTTGAGGAGAGGAGTAAGGTAAGAAGAGTAAAGTGGAAGAAGTGTGGAGAGGAGTAAGGTAAGAAGAGTAAAGTCGAAGAAGTTTTTGCTGCGGGTGAGATATAGAAGACGAACGAGGTGAGGAAGGTAACGAGAGTGAGGAAAGATATAGAAGACGAACGAGGTGAGGAAGGTAACGAGAGTGAGGAAGGTACCTAGAGGAGGTAAGGCAAGATGAAAGGAGTATGCTTGAGAAGAGGAGGCAAGGCTGCGGGCAAGATGGATTTGCAAGCTTGAGGAGAGGAAGGAGCAAGCTTGAGGAGAGGAGTAAGGTAAGAAGAGCAAAGTGGAAGAAGTGTCTACTGCGGGTGAGATATAGAAGATGAACGACTACTAGGGAATTTATAGAACTACAGACTCATAATGTCGGATGAAAGATTTAGAATAAAGAATTGGTAGAGGCTGAGATGACTAGATGCAAGACCGTAATGCGAGACATTATAAAATAAAATGATGGGATGCAAGACCATAATGGGAGACATTTGAGACATGTAAGATAGTGATAGTACATTGAAATCTATAAAATAAAATGATGGAACACAAGAATGATATAATTAATAGAATCTCATCATGAGATATTCTTTTAATATAATATAAGTTAGTAATTATTAGAATCTCATCATGAGATATTCTTTTAATATAATATAAGTTAAACTTGCTGTACATAATAAATGATAGATTTTGAGTACATTGAAATCTATAAAATAAAGTGATGGAACATCAGAATGATATAATTATTAGATTCTCATCATAAGATATTTATTATACATAATAAATTAGACTTTCAAAAAAGTAAAACCTAATGTATTGTAATGAATAAATATCATAAAATATCCTAATGTATTGCAACATTTAACATAAGTTTAAAAAACACTATCATTAATCAATACAAACAAGATAAAAATCTTCAAGGACTCATGTTTCTTTCTACATGTTTTACAACTGAATAGAGTCTGATGAGTCCTCTTGAGGCTGTGATTCTCTAAGAGTACATTGAGTCTCTACTTGTGTGGATGGTGTACATTGAGATTCTACTTCTGGTGCAATCGGGATAGACTTAATCTCTTCCTCCTTTACAAGATGTGATGTTGTAGATGCACATTGAGTCTCCACTTCTTGTGTAGGAAGAATGCATTGAGTCTCTAATTCAAGTGTAGACTGTAATGCTTCTACTTGAGGCTGTGATATAGAAGGAGACTGAATTGTCTCTTCTTTTTCTTTGGCTCCCTCAGGTTCTTCATTGAGTCCATCATGTTGTTTCCCAATGGTAGCAGTTAGATAGTGAACATTCTTAGCCACAAAATCTTGTAGCTCGAGCTTGGTATATGCTTCTATTGAGACATGTTCAAAAATTTCATTGAGATACAACATGAAGTTGTAGGCAATTCTCCACCCACTACTAAACATGTCTTTCTGCTCCACTGCGAGGCATGTCTGGAAATTTGGTTGGTCTTGATGCTCCCTGATTTTCATAATCGTAGAAACTAACTTGTTTGCAGACCTGTCCATCATGACATATGACAAAGTGAATTTGTGTAGTAAATAGTAAGATGCATGTTCATAATGATATGATAAAAGAACACTTACCTGAACACCCCATGAAAGCTTATAAATGAGTTGACAAACCAACTCTGGTTGTCATCAAGATCCCATACTATCAGGCTCCAATGTGAACTACATCACCAATAAAGAGCGATAAGATTTATCACAATATTAAGTATTAATTGACACAATATTATAAATAAGAGAGTAAAAGAAAGATTGAGACCATACTTACTTCTCATAGTATGGCATAAAGACAAGTAGTATGCCATCCAAGTCTAAAGGTTGTAGAATTGAACAAAAATCATCTACTGTCTTCTTGGTATCACTAAGTACAGCTGAAAGAAAAAAATCGAGCATACAGATGCGATTTTGGTTTAGGGTCTAGGAAAGTGAGATATAACCGTATTGCAGCAATAAATAAACAAATGTTAGAAGCAGATTGAATCAAATGATTGAAGTATCAAGCCAAGAGATGTTCATATCAAACCTGAGGATGGCCATCATGACTTTGTCATTAGCCTCTTTCAAAGGGTCGGAGAGGATTGTAACTTCCTCGCTACCAAAAGTCAAAACACGAGGTTGCTTGCTAATGATGACCCTAACCTCAGAAGAGCTCCCCATTTCGTCCAATACAACGGTTACATTAGGACAACTTATGGGTGTAGCAACCAATGTTTCCTCTGGATGCTCCACCACATTATCAATAAATGCCTTAATGATAGATGACATAAATGCATATAGATTCAAGTCTGTATATGTCGACAATGAGGTTTCACCGCCTCTCAAATTAAAATTTTGTGCAAGGAGCAAAAAGCAGTTATATCTGACTCTCCCACAACTGTGGTCATCATTCTGCTTTGCTGCAGGGCATGTTACATACTCTATTTGATCTTCCAAGTCACCCTCCATTTGATAAGTGCATCTATAGCACCTACCAACTTTCGAGCAGATCTACACATCAAAATAGAAAACATAAATGAATGTGCGCATTGCATAGGATGCATCTCATTGACATAATTATGACACAAGTAGGTTATACTTACTCTGACACACTGCCATGGATAGATGCTATTGAATTGACAAAGAAGCATTGCTTGGCTAAGATGTCCACAATTACCAAGCTCCAATGCAAACTGCATTATCAATTAAGAATAATTATTATTTGATATAATCCTCCACAATGTAAGAGATAAGCTAGGTAGGGATTGATACTCACTCCTCGTGATATGCAGTAAAGATAACTCGCGCTGCAGTCAAATCAATAGGTTGCAACCACTTAAAAACATCATCTATGGTCTTCTGCTTATTGCTAAGTACACTAGAAACAAGAGGATCGACCATATATGCACATCTTTGTATATATAGAGGAAGCTATTGTAAAACCATACTGCAATAAAAAGAAAAGAATATTAGTTCATTCGATCCAATGGAAATACAAAAGCATAAAGTCAGTAAAAAGTTTGTGTCAAACCTGAGGATGGCTATTATGACCTTGTCATTAACCTCTTTCTTGAAGTTTATGAGGATTGAAATGTCCTCTTCATCGAATAGAAAAGTAAGAGGTTGTTCTCAAACTTGAAACCTAACTTGAAATGACTTCTCCATTTGTTGCAATGTATGATTATTTTCTAGAGTCATCCGATGGATAGCTAGAGTAGCTTTGCTTTCTTGAGATGAGCTTTCTATATTCTCTACTCCAGCTATGTCCTCCTCATCCTCCTCCTCTCCCTTCTCCTATAAAAGGATAAAATAATTATGAGATTCAAAATTTTAAATTAATTATAAATTTAAAAAGACCTTTAAATGAATAAAGAAAATTAAACATAAAATTTCATACCTCTACATATCTTCGTGGTCTTTTTATGTAACCTTCAGAGGTAAGGTCAGTGTCATATCCATATTCTTCTGCTTCCTTGCTATCGCTGGTGTCCTCACTATTATATCTAGAGCTTTGATCATTTTCATCATCTTTCTTGCTCTCATCATACATGATCATCTCTATGTCAGCATCCTCTTCATGTGAGATCGGACCTTTCTTATCAAACTTTATTGTGAGAGAAGCCATGGTATCAAGGTATTCCAAGCAAGCAGGGCTCTCAATAATATTTACATTGTGTCCTTTTCTGATAAGAGCTTCAAACAAATGTCCCATTCGACACAATGTGACTTCCCATCCGGAAGGTAGCAAAAATTCCATCATACTAATTAAAAGATCAGCACTTTTTGCTGGCCTTTCATAGTGATTTGCATTGCGATGGAGGGGACTTGGAGCTTCATGCTCTTCCAGCAGTAGTTGCAATCTCTTTGCATTCCCTCTTATATTGTTTTATAAGGAGTGATCATTGTAAGGGCTCTTCATGCACAAGAAAAAGGTTTCTAGACTCTGTATCTTGGGACCGCATTCTCTCTTGTCCCTTTTTCTTGAGTATATACCATTGTAAATCTTAAGCTCATTGCCATATTGTTTTTCTAGGGTAGCAGACATTTATTCCTTGTCATCTTTATCAGCAAATATGACTATATTACATTGTCCCACTCTACCAATGGTGGTATGTAATATTCTATCAAGGAGTTGACGAATGTCATCCGGTGATATTTCATAGACAAAGAAAAGCTGAGGTCTCTCCCAAGCAGTGTCGTCGGACAAAAAATCATTCAATGAAACTCCCTTGCACTCAACACTCTTTCCAGACTCTGAAATGATTTCATGTATGAAAAAAAAGCCCTTGTTCAAAGTTTTTTCTTTTCTGAGAGTGTGCTTATTGATAACTTTTTGTGCATATAAATACACATTTTCCAAAATATCACTTCTCATAGAGGGAGTAATTTCAGATCCATCATCTTCTACCTTCACCCATTTATGTGCCCAAGCCTTCTGTTTAGCTGACGGTAAAGCTGATGCCATCTGCCTCACAATGTTATGATCAATTTTACATTGGCTAATCGGAATATGTTTTTCTCCCAATAAATATTCAATTGCACTCTTTACTGCATCACGCTTGACCTGTTGGATGATGCAATCTTCCATGCAATGATCTTTATCCTTTTTGCCAAAAAACCATTCTTTGGACATTAATTTCTCTACAGCAAGTCTTGTGTATTTGTCTGGTAGGTTTCATAAAGACCTCCACATCCGAGCTGTCATCTCTTTTTTCTCAATCTTCTTTGCCTTCTCTTTAATCAATGATGGAGCCTCATATGTGACATCTCCTTTCTCACATGCAAGACACACGTCTTTGATCTGATGAAAAACTTCATCACTATGGAAAAGTATGCTTGTGTAGTCTTGATACCTATCCCTTACTGTCTTAAAGCTTATAATCACCTCTGCTCTTTCCTGCTTTCCCCTTGGTACAATGGCACTCAAGCATGTGTAGAAGTCAACAAGATTATCCGCTTCCACTTTAGTTGCAATTCTTTTGAGAGTGGTCAAAGGAGAATTAAAAGTTTTCCATATGGTCCTAGCTTTGAGCAACATCTCTAAAGTGGAGGTGATTTTTCGTAGTGCATAAATGTCATGATTAAGTCTTTCCGACTCAATCAAATATTTTTTCTTGTTCTTGAAGATACAAATGCATGTAGAATAGTAGTGAAATTGAGGCACACTCGTGAAGGTTTGATAAGTAATTTCTCCTTTCTTGTATGCATCTCTAGAGCACGCATTACAAGCATAGCATAGTGCTGACCATCTATTGCCTCAAATGTACAATGAGCTAAGAAATTTCTCTTGGCATCCCTTATATGTCGTTTTGGATCATTCACTGAACTCTATCCTTCTTGAAGTGAGGGAACTTGTTTTCCGAGGAACTTAGTGAATTGCATCTCAAAATCTATAGGCTAAGAGAAATTGATGGATTAACTATAATCTCCCATGACTGGCCAAAATGTTCTTGGACGGAGTACCAAATTAGAAACAACTGGTTTTTTTCCATCAATCAAAGCCTGAAAAATCTTTTCAGCATAGGCTGTATCTAAGGTCCTGTTGTTGGTGAAGACACTCACTTTGACCACTGTTGAAGCAAGTATAACTTGAGTCTTCTGGCCCCATATATATCTTGGATCCTCATTTGTCACAGCCTCATTCAAGCGAAGATTTAGGTTCTTCATTGATAACATTTCTGCTTCTAGATCTGACTCCATTTCAAGACCCTCCGCATCCTCTTCATGTTCTTCCTCTTCTCTTCTTTGCCCTTTCTTTGTATATGAACGACCTCTTTTTCCAGTTATAGGACTTGGAACTGTAGCTCGTGAAGTACTTGCCTTTTGCATTTGACATCGAGGTTTATTTTTTAGGGGCTCAATGTGAACTGCTTTAGATCGCCCTACTTCTTCTTCTATTGCCTCAACTTCAGGTATACTTAAGGGCTTCACTTGTTCTGTTATTCCATCAACTTCATGAGTTACACCATCTAAGTGAGTAATACCATGAACAAGAGATGTGTGTGCATGTCTTGTCTTATCTGATGCATGTCGTGTCTCACTCAATTCAATTTCTGTCTGAGATGCATGTGCATGTCCGGTCTCCACCAATTCAAATCCTGTCTCAGATGTAGATCCCTTGTAAGCATCCACGTGTACAAGACCCTCATCCATTGCTACAATGTGTTCTGTCTCATCCACTCCACTTCCTCTCTCATTTGTATTACCATGAACCAGGTCTACATGGTGTGTCTCATTACTTCCTTTCTCATGTGTGGATTCTTGCACCTTAGGTCCCTCCAATGAAGTTGAACCTTGTTCGATGACACCCTAAAAGTATTCAAGGATAATCTTTGACTTCATTTTTCTTGCTTCCTCAATGGGAAATTCCTCCCACACATGTTGAAGGATCTCCAATGCAGGAACCAATTTAGGAAATCTAGGTGCTTTTGACGGTGGCATCACAAAGTGCATTGCATCTTTCTTAGAAAGAAGAAACGATCTGTTGCTCATTCTTGACTTTGTGTAAATCATCATTGTACTGCTATCTTTTTCAATTTTTATTTCTACTAAGGTGCCCCCTTGAATCAAATTGCTCTTTGAGAAAGATACATTTGATGCCCACTCATCTTTCTCCAACTCTCTCTTTGTCATCACTAGAATGAGATTTCCTTTACTTAAGACCAAGGACCATGCTTTCTTTGTTGTGTCAACAACTATCCAGTTTGTGAAGTCCTTTGGGGCATAAATTCTTCCATTGTATTTCAGTGTCATACCATTGACAAATGCTGTAGCCTCAAGATCCATCCTGTATTCAAGCACAACACAAATTTTAAGTACTTTGACAAACTACAATTACTTTGAAAAATCAAAAGTACAATGAGTCCCATTAATACACCTCAAGTTTTTATTCTTCCCAATCATATAAGTATCAATTTCATGCTTTGGGAATAGCCTAAAAGGCTTTACCAGGCTTAGAGCATAAATGCTTTGGGAATAGCCTAAAAGGCTTTACAAGGCTTAGAGCATAAATGTGAAAAAAAATAAGGATTTACAATGATCTCTGAATACAAATTTGAAGTCTGTCATATATAAGTGCAAAATGCTCTGTCAACTCCCACAACTGATATAAGTGTAAAATGCTCTGTCAACTTCCACAACTGTAATCTGTCATGTCCACTAATACAACTTTCAATCATCTTGAAAGTTAAAAAACCTTAATCGTTGCTTAAATGGTAGGGTTGTTGTGACTGTGAAACCGAATGTGAACGAATGGACTGACTCCGATTAGGAACTAGTCGGGAAATTTTGAGCATGGCTTTGATTGGTTTTTTTGGAGTTCTCTCCTCTAAGGACAAACTAATTTATGCTAATCTAGACTACACCAACCGTCGAAGTGAAGAAAAGCAAGAAATAATTTCTTTTCCATTGTTCTTTTTAATATCCTTAGGTTGCGAATTAAAAGCAAAAAATAATCTATTTTCCATTATTCTTTTTAATACACTAAGGTTGTGAGTGTAAAAAAGATAAAATTTATATTTTATCTTTTTTAAACTCACACCCCTTTCTCTCTCTCTCCCCCCCCTTCTCTCCCCCCCCCTTCTCTCTGTCTCCCCCCCCTTCTCTCTCGCTGCCACCCCCATCCTCCCACCCCACCTCCCCCATTCTCACTCCCACGCCCACGCCCATTCTTTCACCTTCCCCATTCCCACTCCCATCCTCCCACCCCTTTCTCTCTCTCTATCCCCCCCTTCTCTCCCCCCCCTTCTCTCTCTCTCCCCCCCCTTCTCTCTCGCTGCCGTGGCAGCGGCCCCCCCCTTCTCTCTCTCTCCCTCCCCCTTCTCATTTTAAAAAAGATAAAATTTATATTTTCAAAAACTAATTTACTTACAACTCATAAAAATTGAACATTCACATTAATAAGAAGTTAAAATCTTAATAAATTTGAATTTAAATAATAAAAACTATAAAGTAGTTTAACTTAAATTTTAACTTAAAGTTTATGAAAAAATAACGTAAAATGAAGAAAATAAGACTTAAAATTAAAAATTTAATATTTACCTAGAAGAATATATTAATTCTCCCTAAAAAGAAATAAATTAAAGTAATAATAACGAATATAAGTTAAACTACTTTTAAAATTTTACTTTAAAATGTAGTAAAATTAAAATTATACTTTTTATATTCCAAAACAAAATGTATTATAGTCTAAATTAAACTAGTAAATTGAAAATGAAAGTGAAACTCATTTTAAATTCAAAAACAAAGAAAAATTTAAAATTCAAGTTTCTACAAGTTTTGCTTTTAGCATACAATGTTGTCTTTTCACATCCACGTGTTTGTCTTTTCAAACACAAGGTTGTCTTTTATCACAATTTTCAAGTTTTCACACGTTTATCTTTTCAAACACAAGGATTCATAGTTTAAAAAAAGGCGGGAAATTTGAAATTCTAGTTTCCACACGTTTCTCTTTTCAAACACCAAGGTTTATAGTTTTGTTTGTTTAAGTTTCGACTAAATCACACACCAATCTCCTCTAATATGCCTCATTGATCATAGCTCCCAAATTCTTCCATCAAAACATCTCTCCTTTATCTCTTCTTGATCGTCGCCCACTCATTTTTTCTCCTCATTGGTAAGATTTTCTATCTCGATCGTACTTTCTCTTGTGCCCTTCCTCTCTAAATTTTCATCAAACACCAAGGTTTATAGTTTTGTTTGTTTAAGTTTCGACTAAATCACACACCAATCTCCTCTCATATGCCTCATTGATCGTAGCTTCCAAATTCTTTCATCAAAACATCTCTCCTTTATCTTTTCTCGATCGTCGCCTACTCATTTCTCCTCTTTATTGGTAAGATTTTCTATCTCGATCGTACTTTCTTTTGTGTCCTCCCTCTCTAAATTTTCATCTCTCGTCCATCTCTCTCACTCTTCTCTCTCTCTCTTTCCTCTCCGCTCTAGTCTACGTTTCCTCTCATCTTAGTCTACTCTCTCCCCTCCTCTTCATTTCCCCTCTCTCTCTCTCTCTCCCACTCTCTCCTCACCTTTTCTCTCTCTCTCTCACTTGCGCTCCCCACTCTCTCTCTCACTTGCCGCGGCCTCCCCCCTCTCTCTCTCTCCCCTCCCCTCTCTCTCTCTCCCCCCCTCTCTCTCTCTCCCCCCCTCTCTCCCTCTCACTGCCGCGGCAGCGGCCTCCCCCCCTCTCTCTCTCTCTCCCTCTCTCTCTCTCTCTCCCCCCTCCCTCTCTTTCGCTGCAGTGGTAGTGGCCCCCCCTCTCTCTCTCTCTCCCCCCTCTCTCTCGCTGCGGCGCCTCCCCCCCTTCTCTCTCGCTGCCGCGGCAGCGGCCCCCCCTCTCTCTCTCTCCCTCCCCCTCTCTCTCGCTGCCGTGCCCCCCCTTCTCTCCCCCCCTCCTCTCTCACTGCCGCAGCAGTGGCCCCCCCTCCCCTTCTCTCTCTGCCGCCCCCCTCCTCTCCCACCCCCTTCTCTCTCTCTCCCCCCCTTCTCTCTCGCTGCCATGGCAGCGGCCCCCCCTTCTCTCTCTCTCCCTCCCCCTCTCTCGCTGCCACGACCCCCTCCTCTCTCTCTCCCCCCCTCCCCCCCTTCTCTCTCTCTCCCCCCCTTCTCTCTCGCTGCCGCAGCAGCGGCCCCCCCCTTCTCGCTCTCTCCCTCCCCCTCTCTCTCGCTGCCGCACCCCCCGTCTCTCTCGCCCCCCTCCTCTCTCGCTGCCGTGGCAGCGGCCCCCTCTCTCTCTCTCCCCTCCCCTCCCCTCCCTCTCTCCCCCCCTCCCTCTCCCCCCATCTCTCCGGTGCCGCGGCAGCGGCCTCCCCCCCTCTCTCTCTCCTTCCCTTTTTCTCTCCCCCCCTCCTCTCTCGCTGCCGCGACAGTGGGCCCCCCCTCCTCTCTCTCTCTCCCTTCCCCTCTCTCTCGCTACTGCATCCCCCCCCTTCTCTCTCTCCCCCCCCTCTCTCGCTGTCGTGGCAGTGGCCCCCCCTCTCTCTCCCCCCTCCCCTTCCCTCCCTCTCCCCCCTCTCTCTCTCTCCCCCCCGTCTCTCTCGCTGCCCCCCCTTCTCTCTCTCCCCTCCTCCTCTCTCGCTGCAGCAACGGCCCCCCCTCTCTCTCTCTCCCTCCCCTCTCTCTCGCTGCCACGCCCCCCCTTCTCTCTCTCCCCCCCCTCCTCTCTCGCTGTCGCGGCAGCCCCCCCTGCTCCCTCTCCCCCCCTCCTCTCTCGCTGCCACGACAGCGGCCCCCCCTCTCTCTTCCCTCTCCCCCCCTCCCTCTCCTGCCCCCCTCCTCTCTCACTGCCGCAGTAGTAGCCCCCCCCTCTCTCTCTCCCCTCCCCTCCCCTCCCTCTCCCCCCTCTCTCTCTCTACCCCCCGCTCTCTTGCTGCCCCCCCTTCTCTCTCTCCCCCCCGCCTCTCTCGCTGCCGCGGTAGCGGCCCCCCCTCTCTCACTCTCTCCCTCCTCTCTCTCTCGTTGTCGTGCCCCCCCCTCCTCTCTCGCTGCTGCGGCAGCGGCCCCCTCGCTCTCTCTTCCCTCTCCCCCCTCCCTCTCCCCCCTCTCTCCGCTGCCGCGGCAGCGGCCTCCCCCCCCTCTCTCTCTCCCCCCCTCTCTCATGCTGCCGCGCCCCCCCTTCTCTCTCCCCCTTCTCTCTCTCTCTCGCTGCCACGGCAGCGGCCCCCCCTTCCCTCTCTCTCCCCCCCTCCTCTCTTGCTGCCGCGGCAGCTGCCCCCCCTCTCTCTCTCTCCCTCCCCCTCTCTCTCGCTGCCACCCCCCCTCCCCTTCTCTCTCCCTCCCTCCTCTCTCGCTGCCGCGGCAGTAGCCCCCCCCTCTCTCTCTCCCCTCCCCTCCCCTCCCTCTCCCCCCCCTCTCTCTGCTGCCACGGCAGCGGCCTCCCCCCCTTTCTCTCGTTGCCCCCCCTTCTCTCTCTCCCCCCTCCTCCTCTCTCGCTGTTGTAGTAGCGGCCGCCCCTCTCTCTCTCTCTCCCTCCCCCTCTCTCTTGTTGCCGCGCCCCCCCTTCTC